>NC_045440.1:72412732-72583069 GCF_002776525.5 Piliocolobus tephrosceles
GATGAGTTTGCGTCCTTTGTAGGGACATGGATGCAGCTGGAAACCATCATTCTTAGCAAACTATCACAAGAAGAGAAAACCAAACACCGCATGTTCTCACTCATAGGTGGGAACTGAACAATGAGATCACTTGGACTCGGGAAGCGGAACATCACACACTGGGGCCTATCATGGGGAGGGGGAAGGGGGGAGGGATTGCACTGGGGAGTTATACCTGATATAAATGATGAATTGATGGGTGCTGACGAGTTGATGGGTGCAGCACACCAACATGGCACAGGTATACATATGTAACAAACCTGCACGTTATGCACATGTACCCTAGAACTTAAAGTATAATAAAAAATAAAAATAAAAAATAAATAAATAAATAAAAATAAAAAATAAAAAAAAAGAACAGATATTGGGTATGCAAATTGACAGTTATCTTTGCATACTAAGAAAAAATAATAATTGAAAACATGAGGATTTGGGTCCAGGAACATATAATATGTTAAGAGCAGTGTTGGAAGGGCAAATAAAAAACACATAACTAATTTTTACTCTCAGAGTATGATGAACAGTATAGGATTTAACATAAACAGAGAAAACAATAAAAAGGGAGAAAGAAAAAAACCTCTCAGAAAAGAGAATATTTTACATTTGAAAAAGCATATAATGCTAAGAAAAATTCATTTAAAATAAATAGCAAAAATAAAAGTATAAGTAAGAAGCTTATGCAGACCTTAATTAACATGGAGACAAGAGAAGCAAGGCACTTTCATAGATCTTTCAGAGGTTTATGTTTATGAAGAGAATGAAGGTCAGTGCAGCCAGTTTGGAAGGTTAAATAGCCCATTACACCAAAACTTAAAGGCAAAACAACTGGAGGTGTTTTGAAAGCCAGTATAGCCATGAAGCGAGGAGAAAAGAATCCAGTTAGGTACAGGCTTTGCAGGAATTGAAACAAAAATTAAAGTTATGGAAGTGAGAACCACATATAAAAGTTTGGCCGCAGTCAACTTCTACAAGATTTTTGAGATTCCTCCAGCAAATTTCACTTAATGGATAAAGATGATGCCAAGGGGCATGCCATAATGAGCACAGGAGAATGTGGGGAGAAGTCCAAGGTTATGTCAGAGAAATGTGTAAAGTATCTTAGTAATTTGCCTCAAAATTTTCAAAATTGATTTAAGTAATTTTCTTCACATATTCCTTTGTTACCTCTGTCATCTACTCATCAACTCACACCAAGAGAAGTTCCTTAAACTCTTCACTGAAAAAGCATTTCAACATTTTTTGCGCCCCCAGCATTTGTGATACAGAAGACATTGTTCACATTCTCCAGGTGTTCAATCTAAGATGAAGAGATCTATATAAACAAGTAATTATAATAATTTGTGATAAATTTCTGAAATAGGACTGTGCTCAAATCACCAAATGTGATTCTCAATACTGGTATCCTGAGAAGGTTGAAAAGAAAAATTTTAACAGCCATGACCTGCCATAGACCAAGCAACTCAAAATTCTAGGGAAGTAACTTGAGCATCAGTTTTAAAAGTTTCAGGTGATTCAAATGTGCAGCCTGGATTGTGTTCCTTTCTAGAGGAAAAATACCATAAAGGAGTAGAGAGCACTTATCTTTGTCTGGAGCGGGGAGAATATGAAGGCAAGCTTCTTACAAGGGCCAGTAACAAAAAGTTAGAACCCATCAGGCTTAGAAGGGCCAGGAGGAGGCATTTCAGACAGGTGGAGAAACTAATTCAACCCAAAGCAAGAAAGAACCTAATGAGTAGGTTGTCATGACTGAAAAGTGGTGGGAAGGAGCAGGGAAGGAAACCACAATCGAAAACAGGATTTAACCAGGCTGTGAAGTGTTTCAAAAAGTGCACATTTTGTCCTATGCAAATGGAAAACCATTGTGGATTCTTCTTCCCTAATGAAAAGTTTCCCAAACACTGCTGCCATAGGACTGTCCCAGAAGCAGCTGTTTCTGTACATATGGGAGAGACTTAGACAGCTCAACTTTAGCAAGCACCCCAGGCAATTCTGGTGATCCTGGAAGTTTGGGAAACACTGATTTAAATAATACAGTCTCTAGAGAATGGGGAAGTAGTTGTAGGGCCTTTGAAGTCTTTGGCTAGAAATCAAAGAACTTGAAAGTTTATCTTTTCTGTTAATTGCCTTGTCTGGTGAAAGCTAGATATTAGGAAGAAAAAAGGGCATATGCAAATAAGGCAATTGGTTATAAGTATAATGTTGACCAACACTGTCCAATAGAAATATAATGTGAGTGTATAATCTTGAGGCTTTCATGTAATTTTATGTAATTTTGTTGCAGGATACTTGGGGTGTTGCTTTTCTGGCCAGAAACCTTTGTGGCCAGTGATTCCTTTGCCCAACAGGCATCCAATCTCAGGCTGCTGGGCTTGTTCTGCCCACTTGGTCTGGCAGGCTGCGCCTGGCTCATGCTACCAGCCTGGATTCCATATTTGCCAAGGGGGAGTCAGGCATGGAGCAGCAAGGGGTGTGTGAGTGAGCGTGGGGTCTGAACATTGCACAGTCAAACATGCCAGCTGCCATGGTGGGACACGCAGCTCCAGGTGCTGGCACTGGTGCTGGTTCTCTGTGAGACTGTGGCCAAACAAGGCACACTGCAAGCAGCTTCCACAGCTAGCAACGGGGTATATGGTAGCACCCAGAAACTTGGATATGCCTGGAACCACAGGACCCCAAAGAGAGAATCACAGCCCTGGCTTGGGGAGCTCCCAGGTCTGGGTCCCCTGGAGGGCCACAGCTCTTCTCTCCTTCTCTTTGCCAGCAATGTGGCAAGCAAGGGGCATGTTTCATCCCTGTTTGTGTTACAACTCTTTTAGCCTCACTATTTGGGGGGTGTCAAGTTCTTGTCCTGAGACCAAGAAAAATGAGGTACACAGACAAGTGGAGAGTGAGAAAGATGAAGAGGATAGAATGGCTCAGAGGAGATTCTCAGGGGGTAGCTCTATTATACAGCCAGGGTGTCTCTCAGGGGGAAGCTCCATTCCCTAGCCAGGGTATCCGATCAAGTGTTCAGCTCCTAGCAGAGAGTAGCTCCTCTCTGCAGACAGGTCATCCCAACAAGTGTTCAAGTCACAGCAGCTAGGGTAGCTCCTCTCTGCAGCTGGTTGTCCCATCTTCTGTCCAGCTCTGGTTGAGCCTGGGGCTTTTATGGGCCTCAGAGGGGAGGAAGTGCATGCTGATTGGCTCATGGGTGACCATGGCTGGGCCCAGAAAAGGCACCACAAGTTCCCACTCCAGTCCTCAGGACTGGAAGCCAGCCCTCAGTCTTTAGGAACTCCCTGACCTGAAGGTGGGGCCCCTCAATGGGGACTCACCCCTTCTGCTCAGGAGCCTGTCTGCCTCTTGCCACTGTCCATGGTGCCCAGGCTTCTTGAGTCAAGGGTCACCTGCAGGCCTGTATCTGAGCTGTCCTCAGCAACCAGTTGGTTTCCCCGACCATGCTTATTGGTGCCCAAAGTCCAGAAGTAGCCAAGGTGGCAGGAGGCTGGCATGCCAGTGCTGCTGCAAGTGTGCACACACCCAGCCGGGCTCAGCTCTAACCCCCCTCCGAGACTGGAGTGGGTGCCAGGAACAGGGAGAGGCCAGGCAGTGGAAGCAGACACCCATCCCTGAGTCTGCAGGGGAATGGGAGCCTTCCCAGGCCCCCAAGTGTACAGAGGTGCAAAGATGCCCAGGTTCAGTGCCTTGGAGGGCAGGACTCCCACCCGCTCTATGGAGTGTGCAGGTGGTCCCAGCTGTGCCTCCTTGCAGCCTGGGATGGTGGCTCCAGGTCATCACTGGGCCCCTCTCTGCTCACCCCTCTGTGCCCAACTGTGTTGCTCTCCCACTGGCAGGCAGTTCAGCCTGGCCCTAGTGGCTCCCAGGGTGGCAGGCTCCAGGGGATTCCTCCTTGTCCCTGGCTCCCACTGGCTCCTGGAGTGCAGTACCACCCCAGGCCCAGCTCTGCCTTCGCTCTGTGCCCTCCAGGCAGCAGTGGTGGGTGAGAGTGGCAACAGGGGCCAGGGTCTAGAGTGGTGGAGGGTCCAGGCCTGGGAGCAGGTCCTGCCTAGGCATGTGAAAGTGAGGGTGGTACAGTCAGCTGCCTCAGAGACATGGGGCACAGAGGACCAGTGTCTGCCATTGTTGCTTGCACAACCACTCCTGGCACCACTGGCTGTACACAGCCAGTGTGATGGCAGTGGCTGCTGTGGACATCCCCGCCACTGCCATCAATTTGAAATTTTTCTAGTAGCCACATTTTTAAAAGTAACAAAGATGTCAGATTAATTTTAGTAATATATTTTGTTGAATCCAAAATACCCCAAATACTACCATTTCAACATATAATTAATATCAAAATTATTAATGAGATGTTTTAGACTCTTTTGTGTTTGCAATAGCCTTCAAAATCTGGTATGTCCAGAACATCTCGAGTTGGGACTAACCACATTTCACATGTTCAATAGCCACATGTGGCTAGTGGCTAGCTACTGCATTAGATGGCACAGAGTTAGACTAAAGGTACATGGCTTTCTTATCCACAGTTTCGGAAGCCAAAGTGGTGTTCTGTGGTAATGAATCTCACAAGTACAGAGAGAAATGTGTTCCCCTACAGAATTACCAACGTGTCTATAGACAATAGAATGGACTGCCTTGTAAACCTGAGTTCATTTTCACTAGATTGCTCTAAGCTGTAGCTAGACAACCACCCACGT
The DNA here is from genome assembly GCF_002776525.5 of Piliocolobus tephrosceles. Lineage (NCBI taxonomy): Eukaryota > Metazoa > Chordata > Mammalia > Primates > Cercopithecidae > Piliocolobus > Piliocolobus tephrosceles. Next base: position 72,417,466 of record NC_045440.1, read on the forward strand.
GAAATGCTGAAGAAAGCTTCATGTATCATGACACAAAAAGCTGGATGAGAAGATCTCTAAGGTTAATACCAGTCTAATTTTCTATGTCTGATACTGACATTTGAAATCACACATTATGCTTAGGTTATTTCTTAACACATACATGCTTTCTCTCTCTCTCTCTCGCTCACTGCCTCTCACTCTCTTTCTCACACACACACAGAGGACACATATACACAAATATTTACATATACATGTTAGGGTACATCTTTACTTAACTGCGATACATTCTCTAGTGTTCCATTTCTACTGGTCTGCCACAGTTGTCACAGAACAGTTTCAAACATTCCCTCGGACCATTGCTGAATTCCTGAAGACAACAGTCTTTCATTGACTTTCCTTTCCTGTTGTCCTCATTCCTAAATGTTTTCCCTCTTATTGGAGCTTTCTCACCTTCACGTTTTCTTTAGTGTAAAAAAAACATTCCTCTGTAGAGTTAAAGCTAAAGGAGAGTAATGACTATCTAAACTGGGATTCAAATTCATCAAATGTGCCTTTTTGGATCATTTCCACTACGTTATAATAACAGAACCCACTAAACAGATTTTCTTTAGGTAGTTATTCATATAACTTTCTACTACCACATCTAAATAATCTTCCTCCAGATAGTACTCACCCTATTACCCTCCTCAGGCGCTGCTCTCCCTGAGGACTGCACTCTTCCACATCTTCTGTCCTCCCTCCTCCTCGGTGGGCCCCTTCCCAAACTTCTCCTATAGCCATTTGCCTATAAGTGACAAATTTCACCCCAATCTTCGTATCTAAAAAACTCACTGACTTTTTAGCTATTGATGCCACGTTAATGCTTTTCCTCCACATTCTTGCTCGCCTTTAATGACAAATGTGCATTGCTAGTTTCTTTCACCTTCTTGCCTTGAGGTACGGTTCTAAACTGCAAGTCTATTTAAATCGTCTTCATCAGAAACAGCCATCTTTCTCATTTTCCCTGTCTGTGCCACTTACACAGGTAAAGGGCGCTACCAAGCCAAACTCAACAGGCAACGCAACAGGCCTAGTTAGCCCAATAGATACAGACAGAACATATTTAGAATGCATCGTAATGCTGGCATAATTATGGAATCTTGGTAGTGGGTATTAAGTACACTACATTAGCAATTATTTATCATCGAAGTTCTGTTTAGGGACAATTGCAAAACAACTTATTAATATAATTTGAGATTTCTAAGCCTCAACTTACTTATTAGAAAATGAAGATAGCATAACATATAAATTATAACCTACAGTAATCATTCTTTTAAATTCAATAATAGTATGCATTCTACACATACTATTTATCTAAATTTACAAGCCTTGCGTTTAAATTTACTTTCAGACTCACTATTGGTGATCTTGCAAAGGACATGTAGGACATTGCCTACTACATTTCTGAACATTACTGTCTATTTTCAAAACCAAGATTACAACTTCCCTCTGAGTAACATAGGATCATTTTTTACTCAGTTTCCACAAATACTAATATGTCTTATTGTAAAATGATATGTGGAACTCATATAAAGATTCAAAGAAACTTGAAATGATAAAGTAGAATAATTTCATTTATTTTTCAAATGCCAGATGTCTAAATTTAACATCTTTTCACTAAATAATACTTTATTATTGCCCACTTTGTTCAGAAAGGATTCAGGACAAATGTTAAATTATGTTACTCTTAAGACTCTATGTTTATTGCCTCTATATAATTATATTTAGAATGCAAATGCTGTTGATATTATTAAGGTAAACAAATAGAGTAGAAACCTCCTTATACAAAGCAAACAAGATTTGTAACTGGCCACACCATCAAAGAAATTGGCTAAAAGGAAGAAGAAGCCAGGTGTGGTAGCTCACACCTATAATCCCAGCACTTTAGGAGGCTGAGGCAGGCAAATCGCTCAAGGTCAGGAGTTCGAGACTAGTCTGGCCAACATGGTGAAACCCTGTCTCTACTAAAAATATAAAAATTAGTCAGGTATGGTGGTTCATGTCTGTAATCCCAGCTACTCAGGAGGCTGAGGCAGGAGAATTGCTTGAATCTGGAAGGCAGAGGTTGCAGTGAGCCAAGATTGAGCCATGCACTCCAGCCTGGGCAACAGAGTGAGACTCCATTTTAGATAAATAAATAAATAGATAGATAGATAGATAGATAGATAGATAGATAGATAGATAGATAGATAGATAAATAAATGGATAATACAAAAGTCACAAGTAATACTCAGAATATTTAGTTTATCTTTAAAATACATAAATTTATATTCACGATAAGTACAGTTTGAATGTGTCCCCTCCAAAATTCATGTCGAAATTTAATTTCTATTGTGGTGGTACTGAGAAGTGGGGTATTATGAAAAGTTTTTTTTGAAATCAGAAAAGGCAAGGCAAAATTATTCACAAAGTTAAAAATAACTATATTATTTATTCGTCCATCTATTCAAATTATTAGTTACCTATTGTTTCCAAGGTGATGGAAAGACACAATTTCTACAAAACACAACAAATGGTCACTTTCATATTCCACAGAATAAATGAAAAGATTGTCCATCAAAACATTCTGCCCTAGATGGGTAACTGAAATCTTTTGCTCTGGAAAGATACATCTTTGTGCAGGAAAATAGTTTTGTTATTTTATTAAAAGGTTTGAGAATAGAGCTAGCAATACTTCTGAAATGATGGGGAGATTAGTACTGAAAAACCTCATAACAGCTTTGATGGCCTCAGAAATATGACTAAATATGACCACAGAGATATTCAAGCAACAATTTCTGGGCAACACGGTATTTATGTCAGAGCACACAAGGAAGAATAAAAGATTTTTGCATATATGAGTAAGCATAAAACATTCAAAAAGCAATGTTTATTCAGTAGAACTCTGTTCTTCTGAAAAGTTTTTTTCAAAATCTTTTTTTGAAATCAGAAAAGGCAAGGCAAAATTATTCACAGTAGTAATAAAAGAGAATAGCACTTAAAATTTACAGTTAACATGAGTGATATGAAGTATTGTGCATACATATAGTATGACTTGCCTCAATTACGTTTAAACCCAAAGTCTTAAAACGCAAATAAGAATAACATGCAATGACTGTAAAATATCAATAAGCATGTACATCATTTTATGTGAGCAGGTATAGAGATATAATCCTTAATCAATATTCAAGACAGCTACACACACTACAAATGTATGACCACAGATTTATACCTCTTGACACAATGTTTCCCAATGGAGCACCTTAAAGGTGGTTTTCTAAATTAAACATGTTATTGTTTTCTCATTGAAAAGGAATAAAAGTAATAGAGCAAGAAGATTTTTATATATCTTTACAAGAGGAAACTTTGGAGAAAAAGAGAACTCCTGAAAGTTAAGATACAGGAAACAGAGACTCACATTACTGTTCAGAAGTCTCCGTCTATTCTTCTTACCACTGGGGTTTGGATAAGAGTCATCTAACATATAAATTTTAAAGTGACTTTTTGTTTAAACTTTTATGTTTCCTCACAATGAGATTACTATATGGACCTTATAATATTTATTTCCATCATCAGATGAAACACCAGTTGGGAATAAAAAGGTACACAGTCATATTCTAAACCATTTCAGGCTTTTAGGTTAATAAGTAAAATTAAGAATTTATTTTACTGTGGTATGTTGGAGTTGAGTTCTCCTCCTAAATATGAGAAAGAGAATTATATCTATGTTAAAAAATATATATACATTATTTTAAAAAATAGATAGAATTTAAAACCATATGTTTTTAAACATACATTTTTAAAATATTAAAAATTAATGTGCTTTTCAGGGTCCAACATTTTAAAATATCCCTTTTTTCTAAGACAGTGTCTAATGGATTGGGCATTAGAGTCATCTTAGCAGTTTGCCAACTAGGGCATTGTTGCAGAGTATCAAATGTCTTATAAGTCAATATCCTTCTTTTGTGGTGTATTTTCTTCTAAGAAGGAACAATAACAAAAAATTACTAGTACCTAGGAAAAAGAGAAGTTGTTGTGTTTTGCCTAACATGTTAAACAAGTTATGAGCTACTTCCTGTTTCCAAGTTTGGCACCTTTGGAATCAAATGGTTTTTCATGTCTCTAGGGTACTATTTAAAACTCACTATTTTGTAATTAATTTTGAGAGTTTCTTAATAAATGGTTCTAAGTGCTTAAGGGCTTCTTCCCATTAGAGTCATTGACTGGGGTTGAAAGCATATCAAAATACATCACATCTGAAGTGGTCATTGGTTGGTATGGATACTGGCAGAAATGATACATGATTATGCATGAGTATACATGCACAATTGTCTGAAAAATTAATAGACTGATAATAATGATTTTTATACATTACAATATCTACAGATTGAGTTTCATTAAATTTTCTGTAATACTTCACCACATTCAGTTAAGTCTTGAACAATTTGAATTTTCCTTTTGTTGGTTAGATGATTTACTAAGTCTCGGTTAACAGATATCACACTGAATTGAACACTAGCAAGAAAGGTGTCTGTAATCCTGACTTGGACAAAGTTTGAGCTACTCAAGAGCAAAGTCTTGATGGCATAACTGATCCAAGGGCACTGGCAGAACTGAGCTAGACTACTATGTAGGTCTCCACATTTAAGTACTAAGACCACATTTATCTCTATTTTCAAAGAAACACAGGGACATTCTTTTCTAAGCTATTTTTATACATTTGGATCCATGGGATTTATTATTAGAAAGGCACCTTAGAGATATAACTTGCCCAAGTTCATCCCATTAGGCAAAGAATAACCCCATAAATAGCAGAGATGTTGTTAAAACTCTGGTGTCTGGTTCCCACTCACTACTCTCTCTCATCTGGTATGGTTTACCTCCTATCTTTTGACTTCACATTTCTAGGCACACCAGTTTTGCAATTACAGGGCTGTGGAAATCATGTTGCAATTTTTTTATAAATAAGCTGAGGGTTGGAGTCCAATGGAAGTTTTATAATATAACCCAAAGTTACATCCCTCTAATAGAATTTCCAGCAGGTAACTGGTTAGAACTTGTCTAACCATTGTTTTCCAAAAACATCACAAACATGCATTGTGGATATACACAGTGCTACTGGACTGTATACTCTAAATGATTAAAATGATAAATGCTATGTATGTTTTACCACAAGAAAATCTATTTGTAATGTCCATAAACATTTCTTAATGACATATTGTTGTTAGTGCTGTTTTCCCTGCCTATTCTTCCCTCCAGGTGTGTAAGTCCAATATGTTCAATGCCCAGTAATTCTGGGTTCACCGTGACACCTTTCCCTACTGCCTGCCCTAGCCTTTGAGACAACATGCTTCTCTGAGCTCCTACAGCACTGAGTCCATTTAACGTTGCAAATTTAGTATTTATCAAATTTTTACATTTATTTTTATAAATTTTATCACTGTGAATAAATTTTAAACCCTCTAAGGGGAGGCATTATGTCTTATTTTTCTCCGAATATTCATAAACTCTCAAATTATTTATCTTAAAGTTAGCAAAGGCAACATAAGTGTTTCTTGCTGTTGGCATGTTATCTAGCAGTAAGGTTTAACTAATTCAATTGTGACAATTAGAAGCTTGGAACTTAGCATCTGACCAGGTCAAATGTTCATTCATTTATTCTTTTATTAATTCAAACTAATTATAACATATAGTATGTTTTAGGCACTCTAGTACATGTTAAATACAGACATAAGTAAAAAAAAGAAAAATCTGTCCTCAAGTTGCTCAAATCTAGGAGAAAGAAGAGCTAAATCAAATAGTTATATTTTAATGTGGTAAGTACTGGGTGTGTTTTATTCAGTTGGAGAAATGTCAGTGACTTCTTAAAATTGTGGGATCAAAGCTATATGCAAGCACTCCTACCACTTACCTAACTATGTGATTTGGAGATATATAACTTCTTTACATTTCAGCTTCCTCCCCTGTAAAATGGGTGTGAAAATAGTGCCTATCTCACAGCATTGTTTGAAGATCAAAGGAAACAATGCATGTGTCCTGCTTACCACGCTTAGCACATTGTAAACACCCAATTAGTTCCTTCTGTTGCCTTAGAAGGTGACACTGAACCAAAACTACACTGTTTTCTGAGATGTAAAATTAGTTGTGTGTGTGCATGTAAATATATATGTACTATGCAGTCGATTGTTTTTACATTATCTTTTAGCACATTTGGACTTAGGTGAATGCCCATTAGGTGCATCCCAGACTCACAGGGGTTTCTCTTTCTCTTGGAATGGCCAGATATGTAAATATGGGCCTCATGTGTCTATCACATCAGTGCCTTTGACTTCCCTCTTGGCTGTAACTGACTGGTCCAAGCGTAGATACATGATCTTGGCTGGATCAATCAGATTCTTTCTCTTGATCATTTGATCATCAAAATGAAGACTCAAGAAATGGGAGGCCACTAGATCTGAGATATCCTAACGGCAAAACTCTAAAGTTAGGGTCCCTGAATTGCCCCAGCGGCTCCCCTTTTGGAGGTTTGGTTGTTCACCAAGGCCTTTGAGTCTATGAGCTATAACAGCGTCCATTCAATAAACCGTCTCTTAAATGTGCCAGAGTCAGTAGCTGTTACTGACAACAAACAAACAAAAAATGTAACTAACACTGGGAAAGTGTTCTCCCTTTGCTAGTGTTCTCCAGCAAGACTGGCCAGATGGTTTCTCTTTCCACCAAAACCTATGAGAGTCTTCCTGAAGATGGCCTAATCAGAAGATCTGTGCAATTGCTTTCCAATAGGATTTTAAAGAATAAAGGGAAAATTGCATATTTTGTTTCAAATGATTTGCTTTCTACTCTGGTTTTTACTTTAACCTCTGAGACTTAGGGCAAGTCCGTATTTATTTACCTCTCTATCCCTGCCATTTTTCCATCAGTCAGTAGAAACAATGAGGTTTCTCTGATCTAACTCATAACTCACATATGAATTTCATAAGAAAAAGGGAGCCAGCTCTGAATTTGCTACAAGAACCTGAGTTTCTTTTTCTATTAGATTGGTGTAAAAGGAGTTGAGATTTTTGCCATTAAAAGTAATGGTAAAAACCGCAATTGCTTTTGCACCAACCTAATAGAAGGTGAGGTGCTTGAAGTATCTAGTCTGTAGGGGTCCTTCTGTAACTAATGTGACAATTGATTCTGTAACACTGATCAAAATAAGACAGATAAAAGAAATATTAATCTGATATAGAAAAGATCAATCATGTAGGAAATACAAAGATACTTCATGTTTTTCTTAAATACTCAAGGATTAAAGGGGAAAACATCGCCATGATGTCACAGGCTTAACACCGTATGGCTAAAAGATGTATGTAGCATTAAAAATAAAAAGAGAACCGTATCTACTTATCTTAGTACTACATGATGAAAAAAATGTCAGATTTACCTTTAATTTCTGGTGAGAGCTACTGCTGTGGTTGCTCTGAATGTCGTAACATATTGAACAGCAGTGCCAATGGGCTTAAAAAAAAAAAAGGAAAAAGGGGAGAAAAACCTTACCCTGCAGACATTTATGTTTATTTTCCCACATCTTTAAAAAATTTATTGCTTTTACTTAACTCATCTTAAGACATTAGTAGTTCTTAAACAATGTGTGGTACAACATGTTATATTTGGTGGTCCTGTTTCAAGCCCCAGAGAACAACAATCCCCATAATAAAACTGATATTTCACAAGCCTCACAGGACTCAATTAGAAGAGAATCTGAATTGCCTCTTACTCTGGGGAAAGGGTCAGAATTCAGATCATCTAGATAATACGAACACAAATAGAAAACAATTGTTATACAATTGGGTTATAAAATTAATTCAGGAATGATAGATGCCTGTAATCCTTATTAAAGTATGATGAGTTTGTTATAAATTCTATACAAAGAAAACTGCAACGTAAGCTGATTGTTATATATTGATCTATATACACATAATTTTAATATATGGACGTATACATGTGTATAAGGATTGCATAAGCATTATGTGGATGTAGATGTACATATATATGTTTATATCTATACCTATATATAGGACATGTATATAGGTAGATGATCAGCTACATTAAACCTGGGAAAATAACTGTTTTCTCATAAATAAAACACAAAAGTGATCTAGTACTCAATTTTAGACTACTTTTGTCCTAGTTATATTTTTACTCCAAATAATGTTAATAAATTTTAAAATTGTTTCAAATTATTTGATTATGAGCACATTCCTCAGAGCATGGAACTTCTACCTTCCCAAAGTATAAAAGTGATTTTCCTCCAATATTGGGGTTGGTTAGATGTCAGGGAAGGATGGGAGAAGAGGATGTTATCATATAATACAAATTAAATTTTTGGAGTCATGGCATACTTGCAGTTATCAAACATCCAACTTTAATTGTGATTTCAAATCCTGAAAACCCCTTTTATAGCCCATCTTTGTCTCCCTTATAAACTAGCCATTTAAACTGGAAAATACAAAATCACTGTTTATATGCTTATTGTAAGGCTTGTTAAGTCTCTTCCAAATATACATCCAGTCATGCGAAAGGTGCCACTGCCATTCCCTAGGAACCAAGAATCCTGTCTGAATCAGGAGAACTCATAAAAAAGCAAAGATCATTTGGACCTTAATATATGTTCTGTATTCAACCATAAAAACATTTACTCTATTTTGCAACTGTGTTTCTCTCTTTTGTGAAATTGTTCTGTATGCCTGTGCTAAGCTAATGTTTACAGCTTGGTTTCTTTTTTCACTTTAAAACAAGGCATTCAGCCAACTTTAAACACTGCCTACTTCTAGCCAATTGTCCTTTTCTCTCTGTCAACATTTTTGTTAAAGGAAAAGCACATGACTAAATGTGATGTTTCTAACATATTTAAAAAGAAATTCTATGAAATGGTGGTGATGTCCAACAGATAATCACTACATATCATTTCCTTGAATGGTGCCCCAAGAATTCTAAATTTCCTTGCTGTTTTGGGTTGTTTTAACCTTGTATGCAATTTTGAATTAAAAACAGGTCAAAGCATAACCATGTATTCATTATTACAGATAAAAACCATTAAATACTAAAAAACCGCCATTATTATTATGCTAGAAACCAAGTACTTCACAGTGTACAATCTCACAACAATCTATTCTTCACAATATTATTATTTTTCTTCACAATAAGGAAATTGAGGCTCGGAAAGACTAAGTATCTTGCATAGGGTAGCCGCCAGCCAATGAGTAACATCATCACTGAAGTACAACTCAGGCTGTCTAAGCCGCACATTTAACCAGTACACCATGCAAATATGTATTGAGTATATGCATTTTAGATGTAGCTTTGAAGATATCTACATATGTATCTGTGAATGTGTATATGCATATATATTTATATCTTTATGTTCATTTATATTGCCACCTTACTATCTAGACAGACAAAGACTAAAAACACTGTACAATGGGGGTGGGAGAAGAGTATATAATTGTTAAACTAATAGTATAAAGCAATGGTTTACAAATATTTTTCCAGCAAGACATATATTCAAAACACACTCTCAATTAATGTGTTATGACTTAAATTAAAATGAGTCCAAATAATGTCCAATTCTAGCATGGTAGCTTTAAATCCATCCTGTTCTTTCCCACTTGTAAGAACATAAAAGAGGGCAAGTACAATATAATAACATTACAATGTAAATTGATTAATTCATATATGTATCAAACACTAAAAGAAATCGCAACAAAAGCCAAAATTGACAAATGGGATCTAATTAAACTACAAAGCTTCTGCACAGCAAAAGAAATAATCATCAGAGTGAACAGGCAACCTAAAGAATGGGAGAAGATTTTTGCAGTCTATCCATTTGACAAAGGGCTAATATCCAGAATCTACAAAGAACTTAAACAAATTTACAAGAAAAAAACAACCCCATCAAAAAGTGGGCAAAGGATATGAACAGACACTTCTCAAAAGAAGACATTTATGTGGCCAACAAACATATGAAAAAAGCTCATCATCTCTGGTCATTAGAGAAACGCAAATCAAAATCACAATGAGATACCATCTCATGCCAGTTAGAATGGTGATCGTTAAAAAGTCAGGAAACAACAGATGCTGGAGAGGATGTGGAGAAATAGGAAAACTTTTATACTGTTGGTGGGAGTGTAAATTAGTTCAACCATTGTGGAAGACAACGTGGCAATTCCTCAAGGATCTAGAACCAGAAATACCATTTGACCCAGCAATCCCATTACTGGGCATATACCCAAAGGATTATAAATCATTATACTGTAAAGACACATGCACACATATGTTTACTGCAGCACTGTTAACAATAGCAAACACTTGGAACCAATCCAGATGACCATCAATGATAGACTGGATAAAGAAAACGTGGTACATATACACCATGGAATACTATGCAGTCATGAAAAGGATGAGTTCGTGTCCTTTGCAGGGACATTGAGGAAGCTGGAAACCATCATTCTCAGCAAACTAACCCAGAAACAGAAAACAAAACACCACATCTTCTCACTCATAAGTGGGAGCTGAACAATGAGAACACATGGACACAGGGAGGAGAATATCACACACTGGGGCCTGTTGTGGGGTTGGGGACTAGAGGAGGGATAGCATTAGAAGAAATATCCAATGTAGATGATGGGTTGATGGGTGCAGCAAACTACCATGGCACATGTATACCTATGTAACAAACCTGCACGTTCTGCACATGTAATCCCAGAACTTAAAGCATAATTTAAAAAAAAGAAGAAGAAGAAGAAGAAAGAAGAAGGAAGAAGGAAGAAGAAGCAGAAGCAGGAGCAGCAGCTCTGATTCAAATGAACTTTCCCTAGTGGCTCCCAGCATAGTACTACCTTCCAGATGAGCACACAACCCTGAAGGGATCTAAGGTGAGTACTGAATGGAACATAAAACCAAGAGAAATAGCAGAGGGCTATACATTTTAAGCCACTCTACTCAGCAACTGTGCCATAAAGACTGCTCGGCCATCCCACAACAGCATGTTGTTTTGTAGTACGATGGAATAAAGCTTCTACCTAGAGAATTATATTATCAAGATCACGACTGTCACAGAATACACACTCTGTCACAGAATACACACTCTCAACCATATGAATTGCTTTTAATTCTACTCACAATCTCACTAAGCTATTTATTAATGACATCATATAAAATTGTGAAAATTATAATCTACTGTACTCTAGAATATACAAAATAATCTTTATAGCCAAAGAAAGGGCAAGGGTTTTTATTTCTCTCTCCCATGTCAAAGATATATAAAGGATTGTTTGTAATTAAAAGGAAAAAGAAAATCAAATGTACATGTTTAGCAATAGGAGACTGGTTAAGTAAATAATGATACACTTCCTACAATGGAACACTCTGCAATGACTATAAAGAATGGAGTAGAGGCCAGGCACGGTGGCTCACACCTGTAATCCCAGCACTTTGGGAGGCCTAGGAGGTTGGATCACCTGAGGTCAGGAGTTCGAGACCAGCCTGACCAACACGGTGAAACCCCGTTCCTACTAAAAATACAAAAATTAGCTGGACATAGTGGCATGTGCCTGTAATCTGAGCTACTTGGGAGGCTAAACCTGGAGAATCACTTGAACCCAGGAGGTGGAGGTTGCGGTGAGCCAAGATCACACCATTGCACTCCAGCCTAGGCAATAAGAGTGAAACTCCATCTCAAATAAAAATAAATAATAAATAAATAAATAGAAAAGAAAAGAATGGAGTAGATATTCATGTATTAACATGGAACTAGCAAGACGGCCCATTTAGTTTAAAAAATCAAGGTATACTAGTTCAACCATTATGGAAAACAGTATGGCAATTCCTCAAGGATCTAGAACTAGATGTACCATATGACCCAGCCATCCCACTACTGGGTATATACCCAAAGGATTATAAATTATGCTACTACAAAGACACATGCACACGTATGTTTATTGCGGCACTATTCACAATAGCAAAGACTTGGAATCAACCCAAATGTCCATCAGTGACAGACTGGATTAAGAAAATGTGGCACATATACACCATGGAATACTATGCAGCCATAAAAAAGGATGAGTTTGCGTCCTTTGTAGAGACATGGATGCAGCTGGAAACCATCATTCTTAGCAAATTATCACAAGAAGAGAAAACCAAACACCGCATGTTCTCACTCATAGGTGGGAACTGAACAATGAGCTCACTTGGACTCGGGAAGGGGAACATCACACACTGGGGCCTATCATGGGGAGGGGGGAGGGGGGAGGGATTGCATTGGGGAGTTATACCTGATATAAATGATGAATTGATGGGTGCTGGCGAGTTGATGGGTGCAGCACACCAACATGGCACATGTATACATATGTAACCTGCACGTTATGCACATGTACCCTAGAACTTAAAGTATAATAAAAAATAAATAAATAAAAAAAAAAAATAGTGTGTGCAGCTAGGGTCAAACAGGGATAGATAAACATATATGCATGAAAATGTTCCAAAGAGGTAAACAAATAATTGAAGAGTTATGTCTGGGATGTGGGACTGCAGGTCTAGAGCAAAAGAAAGATTTGCTTTTTAATGATCTTTTGTCCAGAATGAATATTTTTAAACTATGTGATATGTTCTTTTCATTATAATAAAAATAATAAAGAAAACTAGGTGTGGTTTCAAATTTTAACTAGGCAAATTTTGCCTATCTTTTCATAGGCAAAAATATAACGTAAAAACAGAAAAATCTAGGCAGTAAATGGTAGTGAACATACCTTTATTACATTATTATTTCCTTTTCATTGTCCCAAAGCCTAATTCTTTAGACTCAAAATAGGCACAACAGAATGACTGAAACACATGATAGAACAAGAAAAAAGCTTTGGTTCCTTCTCCAAGTTCTTTTCATGGCCATTAGATTCCTCTTTTCCAGTTTGCAACAGTGGAATCTAACATTGAATTAGAGATTGCTGATTTTGTATAAACAAAAATCCTTGCTGGCTGTAATTTTCGTTTGTTTATTTTATTACTCAGTCAATCCTGAAATGGAACTTCAAATTATTATCTATTTGTTATTGATACAACTAAAAACAAATTTCAAGCTAATAATTCTTGAAGACATTTTTAGTCATCACTAAATACACTCCTGAAGCCACCCAAGAGTCATTGAATATTTTGAAATTGCATTTCCTAATTTAAAGCTGTAAAAAAGAATGACTGCATCAAATTATCTTTGTCTTTCAAACGATTTACCTGAAACTCTTATTTGAAACCTCATGGTGAATGAACTAGTATGGGCTTAGCTAATCCTACAAACAACTTTGAATGAAAAAAATAAAAAGTCTGAGTTTCTGCTCTTCTCTTCCTACCTATACCCCCAATCCTTCATATACTATTTAACCATGTGATATTCTCCAAGTCTCAAAAATTAAAATATTCTGTTGGTCTCAATGAGTACTGGGCTTATATAAAATTTTACAAAATTCAATTCTTCTGGAATAGACAGGACAAAAATTCTAAAGCACTTTTTCCTCTAAATCACCACCATCCTAAGGCCCAGATAAATTCTAATTAAGAGTCAACAATAGTCAAATCTCTAGCTATATTAATTTATTATGAATCAGCATCATAGATGTATTTATTTCTCAAAAGTGCTTGAACAATACACCTAATGTACTTTGTGCATTATCTGAAAATAAAATTAAGAAAATAATTTCATTTTAAAAATTACTGATAAAGAACAAAATACCCAGGAATTAATTCAACCAAGGAAGGTCAATATTTGTATAATAAAACATATAAGACACTGTTGCAAAAAATTAAAGAAGAGCTAAATACATGGAAAGACATTCCATGCTCATGAAATGGAAGATTAATATTGTTAATATGGTAGTACCCCCAAATTGATCTACACATTCAATGCAATTCCTATTAAAATTTCAGCAACATTTTTTTCTACAGAAATAGATAAGTTGATACTAAAATTCAAATGGAAATGCAAGGGATCTGGCATATTCAAAACAATCTTGAAAGATAAGAAGAAAGTTGGAAGATTCAGACTTCCTGATTTCAAAATTTATTTACAAAGCCACAGTAATACAAACAAGTGTTGTACTGGCAGGAAAATAGACACATAGATAAATGTAATATAACTGAGGATCCAAAAACACACCCACACATCTAGGTCAATTTGTTTTCAACAAAAGTGACAAGACCATTCAACAGGGAAAGAATAGTCTTTTCAACAAATAGTTTTGGGACAATTGCATATCCTCATGCAAAAGAATAAATTTAGAACCCTACAACACATCAAGACCTAAGATTAACTAAAAATGAATCAAAGACTTAAATGCAAGAGTAAAACTATAAAACATGCAGAGAGAAACACAGGATTACATCTTCATGACCATGAGTCAGCCAAAGATTTCTTTAGATACAACATCCAAAATACAAGCAATAACAGAAAAAATAAACTGGACTTTATCAAAACTAAAAACTTTTGTGTTTTAAACTATCATAAAAGTAAAACAGACAAGCTACAGAATACAGAAAATATTTGCATATCATTTCTCTGATAAGGACTTATATCAAGACTGTATAAAGAATTCTCACAATTCAGCTATAAAATACAAATGATTCAATTTTAGAATGGGCAATGGGTTTGAGTAGCCATTTTTCCAAAGAAAATATCCAAATGGTCATATGAAAAGATGCTTAATATCATTAGTCACTAGGGAAATGAAAATCAAAGCTGCAATGAGATCCCACTCCCTATGTACTGGATATGACTAAATTTCTTTTCTCAAAAAAAGGCAAAAAACAAGTGTTGGTGAGGAGGTGAATAAATGATGCACCCTCCTGTATTGCAGCAGCAGATGTGCAATGGTGCAAACACTGTGGTAAAAATTTTGGTCCCTCCTCTAATAGTTAAACATAGGGTTATTCTACTACATGGCTCAGCATGTCTACTCCTAGGTATACAGCCAAGAGAAATGAAGACACACTTTTATAACATTTACACAAAGACTTGTAAAAGAATGTTCACAGCAGCATTATTCATAATAGCCAAACCCAAACATCTATCAGCTGATAAACAGATAAATAAAACGTGGTACATTCATACAATGGAATATTATTCAGCCATAAAAAGGAGTGAAGTATGAATACATGTTGCTATAACATGGATGAAACTTGAAGACACTGGGTTAAGTCAAAGAAGCCAGACAGAAGGCCATAGATACAGAAAGTAGATGAGTGGTTGCCAGGAGCTGGGACGAGAGAGGAATTAGGTAGGGGATATCAATTTCGGATGATGATAATATTCTAGCATTAGGTAGTGGTGATGGTTGCACACATTGTGAATATATTGAAAACTACTGAATTTTTCCATTTAAAATAATAGGAAAAATGATTTGTGCATCTCACTTCTGTAAATTATACCTCAATAAAGTTAACATGAGGAAAATGAAAGTCAGCAAGAATTATTTTTAAGAGCATGTAAAAGGCTGGTAAGGAAGAAAAAAAAATGGGTAGTAAAAGATCAGCACCCAAATTTATAAACAGAGGTATCCACAGACACTATTTGGTATAAATGTACCAGTGCAAAGCATTTAAGAAATGCTATTCTTGGAGAACCTATGGCTATCCCAAAAATCATGGAATTAAATGAAATGAGCTTCATAAGGATTAAAGGCTTTCTTCAAAGATCTCTACCTGTGAACAGCCATTCAGTCAGAAATGGTGCTAGCAAGAGATACACTGCCTACATGCCTACATTTTATGTGGACATCAGCCACATAAAGATCCTTCTCAAGTTATTGTTCACTGATCTAGAGGAAACAGCTGCTGGGCCCTTAGCATGCTTGCAGTGGGGTCACAGGAAGCATGGGAGGCCTTCCATGGAAAGTCCACATCTTCATGAGTCAGAGTTCTGCATAGAAGAAACACGAGAGTCCCACAATAAGGCACTTTATTATCAGATTGATCAAAAACCTGTACATGAGTGTGTTGCCATTTTCATCAATCCATTCAACAAATATTTACTGAGCATCTACTATGCATCAGGTACTGCAGAGATACAAGAGAATACTTATTTTTGTGTAACATTCTTTGTGGGTATCAAGAATGCAAAACGACATGCTCCTCTGCTTACAACCCTGGGGTGATGCACAACTTTTCTGCAACAAAAGCCTTAATCATGTCCTGTGAGGTGCTATGTGGTAGGGACCTATCCTTTACCTCTCTGACCTCACCTCCAACTTTCCTAACCCTTGTTTCCTTCACTACAGTCACTGGCCTCTTGGTTAGTCTACCAATGCAGTCGGCATGCTCCCTCATTTGGGCCTTTGCACGAGCTGTTCTACGACATTGAAAAATTTTCCCTGGATTTGCTCGTGGCTCACTTTCTCTACTTCCTTCAAGACTTTGCTCAAATTGCACCTTCTCCACGAGGCCTGCCTACCCTGAACACCTTATTCAAATCACAACCCACTTGCCTCTAGCATTTCCTAGTCTTCTTAGTCTGCTCTAATTTTCTTTCTCTTTCCACATTCCATTTTAACATGCTATGTAATTTCCTTACTTATACTTTCTTTTATTGCCCAACCCCCAGACTGTAAGACCATGGGGGAGGAATTTATTTTTTGTCTGTATTGCACACTACTGTCTCTCCAGCACCTACTACAGTACCTGCTCCATAAATACTGTTGAATTGAGCAGAAACAGTAAAAATACCTTTAGAACACTTTCCTTACAAAAAAAGAAAGAAAGAAAGAAAGAGAGAGAAAGAAAGAAAGAAAGAAAGAAAGAAAGAAAGAAAGAAAGAAAGAAAGAAAGAAAGAAAGAAAGAAAGAAGGAAGGAAGGAAGGAAGGAAGGAAGGAAGGAAGGAAGGAAGGAAGGAAGGAAGGAAGGAAGGAAGGAAAGAAAGAAAGAAAGAAAGACCCTCTCTGGACTGGATATTTGGGGATACTATTTTAGAGCACCTGAAATCACAGCTATAATTCTATGGCCCAAGCAACTACACTGGCCTCTGAGATGTGAAGGTGAAGGCACACTATCACTCAACAGTGGATAGGGTTTCCTAAGATACCTGAACACCACTCAACTGTGCTTCCCATCCCTGCTTATCCCATTAATACCTGTCAGTGAGCTATGTGAGTGGACAAAAATTATTTATATGTAAAATGTTTATTATGTAATGATCTGCATTTTCTGAAAGCAGTCCAAAAGAGATTGGAAACGATGGGCTGGAAGAGAGATCTGTTTACTCTAGTTCCTAAATCTTCTCTGATCTTCATAATCCCTGGTATCTCAAGTGATACACGTGGTCACTGAAATTTTTTATTTCCTTATCTTGTTCTAATTTTTTTCACTCCCCCCCAAAGGAAAAGAAAGAAAAAGGAAGAAAAAAATCCCCGGTGCTTTACTCCTAAATAAAGTTTATCCATAACGTATTGTTAAAGTTTCCTTGATTTTATTTGTAATTCTTGTCTAAGCTTGTACATTCACAGGCTAAGAAAACTCAAGGCCATTTAATCATGACAGCTCTAATCAACAGAAAAGACTTCATTATTAAAATGTTCATTTTGAAATGTGTGAAAATTGTAAACAGAGATGATGTGATGTGTATATGACATGAGATTATCGGGATACAAAACGGGGCCCAGGGAGGCACCTTTGTTTGCTTTTATACAACAGTACAAAAGCAATCACTTGGCTGAAAGCAGATGCTATTTTCTATCCTCTTCACTGGCTAAATCACTGGTACACATGCATTGTCTTAAAGTATTTCAACTAAATTCCACTGATTGGTCTGTAAAATTGAGAGATTAAGATCCACCTCCGAACAATTTATTTACCTTCTACAGTGGGGAAAAAAAAAAAAAAAAAAAAATCTGGTACCTTCAACTGAATAGAAAAAAATCCCATGAATTCCTTTCCTGTTTTCAAAACCTAAGCCTAATTTCTCAGCACTATAGATTCAAAATAATACATGTTAATGGATTTAGCACCAAAGAATTGAAACATTATATCTGCATGGAAAAAAAAAAAACAGACGACACAGCTTAAGTTTCCATTTTAAATAGATATTTAAGCAAAACAACCTGTTTAGAATATTCTAAAACAAATATCAGTTATTTATATCTATGCCTTGTAAGTTAAACAATTTTGCCTTATGTGTATATTAACTTTAAAAGGTCTTAAAATTTCTTTGCGGTGAAAATGGCTTTTCTGCATGGTCAATAAAATTAGAATTTTTTTTCTAGTAAATGAATTTTCAAAAGCAAATAATTCCAGTAACTCTAATTCTATTATTACAACCAGTTTAAAATAAATTTTAGGTAGCAAGTTATATACAGATTAGAATATTTCAAGGCATTAAGCATGTATTTTAAGTGAAAGAATATAGAAAATTATACACAAATGAAGAAAACACACAGATTTTACTCCATTGCTTTAGAAAAGTTAAAAAAAAAAGGTTTACAAGAATTTATAAAATAAATAACATAATAAAGTTGGACATTAAATGTTTTTAGTTTAAACTCTAAGTACATGAGAAAGCACCTGTACAAAATATTTATTTGTATTTGCATGAACAGCATTTTTTATTTATAAAAATAGCAAGCACACGCTAGTCAAGGCTGTCATCAATTTTAAGATGAAAGTCATTGAATGACCAGAAAAGTATTAATTATACCATCTTCCACACTGAACTGAGAATAATGATCAATTCTAAGCTGTTACATTGACTGCAAGAACTTATTTCTTGATCTTTTTTCAAGACTAATCCACTTCATTCTGAAAAAGAAAAATGTTTTTTTGTGAGTGCCTACTACATGCCAGGACTATGCAAAAGGCTAAATATGAGTATAAAAACAAATGAGATTGCTTTTGCTTTGTAGTATCCATACTTAACTGGGCCAATTTCCTTTACATAATGAGCTTAATATGCAATTGTAAAGTAAGTTAATCAGCAAGAGTTCTCTGTTATACTCTATCCCCTACTTTTCCTGTAGAGCTATAGAGTCCTGCAAATGGCCAGCAGCAGCAGCAACAGCAGCAGTTGCTATATGGGAAATTGAAGCCAGGGCAATCACAGCAGGAATTTAACTTCTGATGAAGTAAAAGGAGGGAGGAGCAGGAGGGGGAAGAGGAGAAACAAAATATTTTAGTGTTTGGTTTAGTCTCATGCCCATCAGAAAGCAAGTTGAATCAAACAAAGTTGCTTCCATTCTATAACTTTTCTGTTTAAGAAGAAAGAGGAAGACCACGGTCTCTTTATCAGGACACATAAAAAGCACTATTGATTAAGGAAAAGAGTAATAAGTTAGCCTTCATTAAAATTTAGAATTTCTATTTGTCAAAAAATACCATTAAGAAAGTAAAAAAGCAAGCTACAGACTAGGAGAAGGTATTCACAAGACACATACCTAACATATGACTTATGTACAGGATATAAAAAGAACTCCTACAAGTCAACAACAAAAAGATAGACAATCCACTATAAAAAATGGGCATATGATCTGAACAGGAACTTCCACAAATGGCTATCCAAATGGCCAAAAAGCTTATGAAAAGATGTTCAAAATCATTATTCACTGGGAAAATGCAAATTAAACCACAACAACATACTATTGCTCATCTACCAGGATAGTTAAAGAACTAGTATCAAGTGTTGTTGAGGATGTAGAATAACTTGAGTGCTCACACATTGCTGGTAGGAGTTCAAACTTGTTCAACCACATTGAAAAGCTCTTTGGACTCCTTTCTGAGGTTAGTCCTATGTTTATCCTAAAACCCAGGAATTCCACTTTTGGGCATATACCCAAGAGAAATGAATGAATGTGTTCACCAAATGACATTTACAAGTATGTTCATGGTAACATAATTCATAAAAGTAAAACATTGATATCATCACATGTTCAGCAACAGTAAAAAAATTGTGGCATATTCATATAACAGAATACTATACAGCAATGAAAAGAATGAACTACTGACATATACGAAAACTTACAGGCCCAAAGTTGAGCAAACAATAGGTGCCAGATACAAAAGGACATATACTAAAGGATTCCCATTTACATGAAATCAAAAATAGAAGACAAAACAGATCTATTGGTCAGAGTAGAGGTTACCTTTGTGGGTATCAGCTAAAAGAGAGGGGGTACAATGGAGGTAGTGTAAATGCTGTATCCTTTCTTCTTCCTGGTGGTGGTTACAGGGGTGTCTACATAAACAAAAATGTATGCTCCTACCATGACTGCACCTCTGAATTGATCACCTGATTCTTTGAAGTCAAGAAGCCAGATCATGACAGTTCCCTGCTCAAGCCCATCAGTGGCTCCCATTTCACTTGCAGTACAAAAAAAGTCAAGCTCTTTTAATGGTCCACAATAACCATATTTGGCCACTCCAACCCTTCTAATTTATTCTGCTCCTTGCTACTGTTAAAACATGCCTTGAATATTGCTGTCTCAGGGCCTCTGCCCTGGCTGTTGCCTCTGCCTGGAATGTTCTTTCTCGCAATATCCACTAACCTCCCTCTCTCAACTCCCCAAGACTGTGTTTAAAAGTAATCTTCTCACCAAGCTCTATCTGATCTCATCCTGTTTAACACTGCAAAGCCCTCACTTTAGTGTGTGCACATGTACCTGTGTGTGTGTTTGAAACCAATCACAATCAGGTTTGCCACACTGAATAAATAAACTGAGTTTCAGTGTATTATCAAAAAAGAGAAGAACACACTTAAAAAATTTACAATTTTTAATATGCAAAACTAGCTCACATTCTTTCTCTTTTAGTCTTCAGTAAATATTTAGAAAATACAAAAAAAAAAAAAAAACACACACACATTTTTTGTGTGGCCTCTGGGGAAGCTGGAAAAAACAGCAGGATGTGGGAAGAATATGACGAGCTGCCTAATAGTGTCAATGGTGTGTGTGTGTGCCTGTGTGTGTGTGTTTGTGTGTGTGTTGGGTATGCAAACATACAGAATAGAAGGCAAGAATTGAAAGCAGTGATGCAATGTGTAAAAAAGAGCCCATAAGGAACGTTAACAAGAGCTTTTCCTTCATTTTGACCCCAAATAGGATGAAAACTTTTCCTTTCAGCTGAGGAAATGAGTTTGAATAAATAAGAGTGAGATACGAAATTGGAGGTGGGAAACAAAGGGACCATCAGAAGCAAAATGAGAGGGTAAATTGTTTTTTTCTGTCATGGAAGAAAGTTTAGCGAAAAAAGAGAAGAGTGTCTCAGCTGCAGTATTCTTATATTTCTGAGACTTCTCAGGGGCTTTCACAGACCTGCAGAAGCAGCTACTGAATTACACTCAGGCCAAGGGCTGGTTGACCTCACTGGTCCAGGAAGGTAATGTAGCAGGATAGCCCTCCTTTGTACAACTGGATTACCCACAGTCACCTGTCCCCATTCCTGCAGGGGAAAGGGAAGAAACTAGTGCTTGTGTCAGGAGGGTTTTAAGAGATGAAGATGTGGAAAGACGTTATTTTAGAATAAGCATAGTCTGTGTAAAAGCATGAACAAGACAAGCAGAACATTGGGTTCACAGAAGCAAAAAGACCAGGTTTACTGAAATGTGTACCATTATAGAAGCCTGAGGATAAATTAGTCAATGAAAGGGAAAGAATACACAAATTGTATTGTACACAAAGTGCCAGGCAAAGGTTAGGTATCTCTCTTATAACCCACCTCAAAGGGTTGGTCAATGGGCTGGCTGTAAAGGCTTGGTTATGCCATTGGTAATAACTTTGCCCTCAGTCTAATGCTATAGTGAGGAATTCCCCTACCTAGGTATTCAGGTTGAAACCTCTTGAGGGTCATCAATATGCTGCTGGTTGGGGTGATGGACACACAAGAAGGATATACTGACTTCCCCACCCATCGCTGAGCCCTCACACTTTCATTTTGCATTGGGTCCTGCAAATTACATTGCTGGCCATGTACAATGGGTTGAGGTGTCTGGGAAATTCTCTCCTAATGAAAAGGTCAGTTAATGCACCTTGTACTTCCTGTCACCAAGGATCTATTCCACCTCCCACTACCTGTGACCATGCTGCCACCCTCCATCATGCTGTCTTACCACCCTCCTTCCAATCTGGCAGCTGACAGCACGGGCCTTGGCTCCAGACTGACCTGTCCCAGGGGAACTGGAGGGTAGGGAACAGCTGCTGTTGGGAGCCATGCCTGTGAAATTCTTCAAAGGCCACATGTAAGCCACATGCAAAGCTCTGTGCCTCTAGCAGCCTTCAACTGCATTGCCAACCACCCTAAACAGCCTCATGGTTATTCATAAGTGGGACTGGAGTCCAAGGACAAAAATTCTAGGAGGATTTGACTGATTAATGGATGCATATTTCAATTTCAAACTGCTTATTGGTATACGTTAAACTTCGTGATTTATTGTCGGGAATAACAGTAGATAGGAAAATGCTTTTCAAATTCAAATTAAGCAACATTAGATAAAGTGTCATGATCAGATGTTTTCCTTTGACCAAAGATTCATGTTTTCTTTAAACAATCAAACATTTCATATTGAGGACAATTTGTAATTGTTCATATATATAACTAAAACTAATTTTGCTTTCATATTTTGAGACATATGCCCTTTCACTGACAAAAATAAATCTATATAAATACAAATAATGTGCTCCTTCTCAAAGTTAGGGGGACATAAAACTGACAAGGAGGCAACGGAGAAGAATCCTAAACTAATAAATCGCCAATTCCGTATCCTCTTCATTTTCTCATTCCTCTAAATCATGTAAAAAGAACAGTTAGGCAAGAAGAGAACAGATTTTACAAGAATAAAAATACAAGTCAAAAGAAGAGTAAGCCATTTAAAAAAAAAAAAAAAAGGGTTTACTAGTTTGGGGAGCTACCATCTCAAATTCTTACTTACCTCTGGATGGACTCTGGCTTTGTTTTTCTTTATATTGTATGTTTTTTTAAGTATTGGGTATTAAATGAAAGCCTGCAATGTTATTCTCTTAATCCAATGTAAGCGACTAACTCTGCAGATGAGTTAATAAGTAAAATGAGGGCTGAAATGTTTCGAAAAGATTTGACATCCAAGTCAGGGATTTTTCACTGAGGTCCAAGTCATTCTAAGGGCTCTATGGATGGCATTTTTTATGAGTTGTTATGAGTCTCTTGAAATAATAAAGAAAATGTTATGTTTGATGTGTCCTTTATTGAGAGAAGAGTCTACAGCTTTTGCCAAATGCAAAGGGATCTTTGAAGTCACTGCCCTTACCAACCATTAGGATCTCAGAAATAGAGTTTAATTAGCACCAACAGTTCTGGTGGAATCTTCATAGTGCGTCTCGGGTTGCGTGGTTTGAAGGGTGCGGCACAATCATCCCTGCGAGTATTGAATTCCTGCTGTGGTAAAGACTTGGTACTAGGCATAGCACTATCAGACTAGTATTGAGACAACCTACCCGGCTTGGGGATATTCCCACTACAATGGTGGAGACAGAATCAGAACTCTTCTGGTAGCAAAGCACTATGCAAACACTGTTTTTCCTCCTTATGGTGCAACAGTGATTGCTGCAAGGCATTTTTCCTTGGGTTGGCGCCTCTGATCAGCCCAACAATCCTGGGAGGCACAGAAAAGAGGTATAATCAATCGACCCTACTGGAAAGAGAAGAAACTGAGGTGTTAGGAGAAAGCATTTGCTTCCCCTCATGCTCCTACAACAGTCTTCAGATCAGGAAGCTTCTGCTTCTCTCTCCAAGGAAAACAGCATTTGAAAAGAACCCGTGGGGCCTTTTCTGCTGCCTAGTCCTGCCTCCTCTTGGGAGAAGCAGTGGAATATCTATACCTGCCAGGTGGGTTGGGAGAAGCTGGCTATGTGAATTTCTCCCTGGATCCTATTCTCTGAATCCAGAGAAGAAAGACCTGGATCCTATTCAGTTCCCACCCTCCTCTGTGTAAGCAGCAGGTCAGGGCCCAGAGCCAAGACCTGACTGCAGGGACAGATCAGGAGTTCAGCTTGCTTTCTCTTTCCACTCCCAATGGATGCAAGGGTGAGGTTCTAAGAAAGCAAGTCTGCCCTGCAGACCCAAACTCTCCCACCAGGGAGTTGTCTCAGAGTCATGCTGAAAGAAAGGAAGGAAGAGAACGAATATTAGCGATCCCAACTCTGGTAGGTTGCCTCACTTTCTAATTCTGCCTTATTGGTAACAGAAGTGCTATTTTCATCTCCATTTGTGTGACTCGTGTGTCACTTCTCAGGTGGCTCCAAATTCAAGAGTGAGGAACAAGGTAAGACTCATTATTCTCTCTTAAATTCCTAGCAAGAGTTTCATGGAGCTACATGGTTTAATCAAGATCACATACCTAATAAGCAGTTTGTCAATGATAACCACATTTTCCCAATTCCTTCTCTTCAAAAACAAAGAGGAGTACCAGGAAACAATCTCGGAAATTCAAATGTATTATTTGGACAATGAGACTAAGTATTTGAAGTGGGTACTAACCCAGAAAATCATCCCAGGTGTAGCTCACATATTATTTAAGAAACAGATAAATCCCACTTTCTACATTAAGTTTAATTTAATTACTGTGGGTTGTTTAACATTCTCAGGCTCAGTTTCATCTGTAAAATGAGGGTTTCAGGCAGGTGATCTGCAGAAGCCCTCCCAGTGTGAACATGCTCCTAGTATTTGAGCCCAAATCAGTCTACAAAGATCTGAAACTTTTCCTGAAACTATCATACAATCACAGCCTTATTCTCCACCATCATATTTTCTACCTGTACCCATAATTTAAGCATTTTACCATAATATTATCCCCTCCTGTAAGCTCTTGCCAGAGAATATTATATGCAACCCTCTTGACTGCCTAATTCCTACCAAAAGTTCAAGGTCTTTTGTTCACCTAAAAACATCATTAAGAAAAAAGTGAGAGAAGAATTCCTAAAAAATGATTAAGAAAAATATAAACAATTCAGTTTTTTAATGGGCAAAAGAGAGGAACAGGCATTTCACAAAAGAGGCTAACCAAATGACTAGCAGGCATAAGAAAAAGGTCTCAACTTATCAAGGAAAGACAAATTAAACCACAATGAGATACCACTACATGATCACCAGAATAGATAACATTTTAAAAGAAAAACAATACCAAGAATTGTTGAAGACATGGAGCAATTGGAAAGCTCAGACATTGCTAGTGGAAGTATATGCTGGTTTTGGAAACTAATTTAGCAGCATCCTCTAAATCTAAATATGCATCTACCCTAGGACCAGCAGTTCCATTCCTGGAAGAAATAAGTGCAAATATCCAATAAAAGCCACAAATAAGAATTCCCATAGCAATTTTATTCACAACAACCAAAAAAGGAGGGGGGAGACAACTCAAATATACATCAATGATATAAAGGATAAATGATATAAAGGATAAATACATTATAATGTATTCATGCAATAGAATACTGCATAGCAATGAAAAAGAATGAACAACTGCTAAACATAGAACAGGGATGAATCTAGCAGACACTATATTGAACAAGACTGAAAGAAAATTGATACTGTATGGTTCAATTTATATATGCATCCCACTTCGAAGCGCAGCCAGTCAGTTGTGACAAAAGTCAGAAAAGTGATAGATATTGGTTGGGAATAAGGATGACGGAGCCATTGGCTGCTACACAGTTCTAAATTTTGATCTGTGTGTTAGTTTTAAACAAGTGTTTACAAATGTAAATATTTACCAAACTAGACACTTGAAATTAGCTGGTCTTTACACACTTTACTAGGTGTATGTTACATCTTCATTCTAAAACAACAGCAAAACAATAATAAAAGCACAGATTCACAAGAACATTCATGAGAATTAACTAAAGAATGTTCAACTTCTTGATTTCTTAGGATAGTCTAAATTTTATGCTTGCATGAAGGCAGATCTACATGCCTCTTCAACTGTACTGCATCCCTTCAGCCTCTCATTAGAAATTCACTGAACTAGGCTTTAGATTTTATCTCCTGTTTTATGTTGAGGGTTGTCTAAGAAACAAGATGAAATCTGATACCATTTTATTCTATGGATGTTATTTGAGGACATTTTCTACCATCTCTTCTTAATGGAGAGGCAATGGAGAAAATTCTTTTAGGGTTCATGCCAGGAAAGCTGTTTCTCTTGAGCAACTGACATGTTTTTATGTGATGGATGCTGTTAATCCTGTAACCGAACTTCCTGGTGGTCAGAACAAAGAGAGGGGAAAAACACAGATCGATTGGCTTGTGACTTTTTCTGGCTTTCCACCTACTTCTTGAGCCACTCTCTTTTAGGGCTTTCTGGAACATTTATCTTTGTTAACTACTTTTATCCCTGGTTTCATTTTACTTTTCTATTCTTTTATTTTTTTCTACCACAGTTTCTTTATTATTTTTATTGTATTGTACTATTACTGTACTATTTATTATTGTACTATATGGCAATCCCTACAAATTCTTTGTCTTAAAACATAAAGAATCAATAGATAAAAACAAATACAGAGATGCATCATAATGCACATACATAGGGAAGGCACTATTGTTAAATACTATCTTCCTACTCACTAATCTTTACACATCAGCCTGCTTTATCTCTTTAACTGTACTCTAAGCTCCTTGGGCCTGGCCCATGTATGTTTTTGAACAGTTTCAGGTAGACAGTAGGGGCCTAACAAGTACCATTTGACTGCTTCTGTGCAATTAGAGCTAATAGCAATGGTTTCAGAGCACGTGGTACAGAACATGAACACATTTTTAATCCATGAAAGAACTCTTGCTCTAGGCCTGCAAAAACTTGCATATGATTTGGAAATTGGGTTATTTTAATTATAATGTCATAGAGAACGACATGTATTTTAATCAACTTCAGTTGACAATGCTGCAACCACATCATAGCTGCTGCTGATTCCAAACCATCTAAAGAATTACTTCCAGGTTTTAAGAACTTGCAGCGTTGTGAGTTAGGAGTGCAGCCTGCCCAGCTGCTGCCTGAGCCCAACCCTGCAGGATCCAGGCCTTTGTCATTACGTAGGTTTTGAGGACCAAGGTCCAGGGCCAAGTGTGATCTCCAGGACTGGATCCCAGGCCCTGGGGAATAGGCACCTCCCAGAGGCTATGCTTTTCTTAACAATTTTCTAAACTACTGGCAAGAATTTAGCTTCTCTGCCCTTCAGCATAGTCAGCAAACAGCACCAAAGTTTTGCTTGGCACTTCCTTTTGACAACATCTTGCAGTTTACACAGCTGGTTCTCTATTATAAAAGTTGTGGGTGACCTTTAGTACATAATAATGCCTTAACTTTTGAGAAGATGGTTGCCATTTTTGCCCACTGACCACAAAACTTCCTGAAGGGAGATGATTCTCCACCATTAAAACTGAATGACAAGGTTTTTTGATTTGCTTAATTAAGTAACCATGGGGTATTGCATGCTGAAATAGTTATTTCAGAATTAAACCTTCCTGGTTCTTTGTGTTAATGTTATCCTACACAATAAACAGAACTATAAAGCCTTTTATGACTTATGTTTTTAATAAAATAATTAGAAAATTTGTTGTTTATGAGCAGATATAAAGATATAAATGGAAATATTGGACACATCAATACCAGTATTTATAGAGAAAAGATGTATTTAATTTGAGAAAATTATTTGGGGAGTTAAAAAAATGTATAGATATGAAAGAAGATTATTTAGCGAGCTTACAAGAGAAGCCTACTTTGAGAACCTATTGTGTAATCATGTCTTAAACTTGTTTTAAAAATCACAATGAAAAATTTTAACCTCTTTAGGAAATAGTTTTTGGAAGTAAACATCAAGTAGAAAAGAATCCACAACTTGAAGAGCTGTTTAGCAGAGAAGGTTGGTTGTAACATGTTAAAACTGAAAGATTTTTCATTGAGGAAGTGATTCAAATGCTGTAAAACAGTACTGACCATGACAGCAGATGGGTGGGTTAAAGGTGTGAGGAAGCTCTGGCTACTTCAATTGGATACAATTAATCCTTCTTAGGAGGAAGATCATATAAAGCGAGTCACTCTATTGACACTCAAATAAGTGGTGAATGAATAAACCAATGATTGAATAAGGAAAAAAAAAACACTGAGTATCAAAATATTAGCTTTAAGAGAAACCCAAGCAGTCTTCTGGACTCAACTCTTCATTTTATAGATAATATAAAGCACATTTGGCTGAGGGGCATCTGCAAGGCCATATGGCTAATCGGTGGCAGCCATGGGGCTCGAACTCAGGACTTCCGCTTCCTCATATATAAATACTTTCTGCATTTCATTGTGTTCTCTTTTTATTTTTAAAAGAAAGCACTAAAAGAAAAAAAAAAAGGAAGCGTTGTTTGAAGAGGCTGAACTCTGCAGTTATGGGCAGGGCAAGGCGGAACAGGAACTCCTCATTCTGATAGGGCTAGAGACAAGAGGATGTTTCATCAGAGACCAAAACAGATTGTTAAAGGCTACACTGTGTCTCCCCAGAATTCATATGCTTAAGCCCTAGCCCCAGTACCTCAGAAGGTGACTGGATTTGGAGATGGAGTTTCAAAAAGGCAGTTAAGGTTAAACAAGGTTTTGTGGGTGGGTCCTAATCCAATATGACTGAATTAAAAGAGGAGAGAACACAGACAAGCACAGAGGGAAGACCACGTGAAGGCACAAGGAGAGGGGCTTCAGAAGAAACCAATCCTGCTGACACCTTGGTCTGAGACTTCCAGCCTCCAGATTGTGAGAAAATTGATTTCTGTTGAGCCATCCAGTCTGTGGCACTATTATGGCAGCTGTAGCAACTTAACACACAGGTATCAACTTCTGCCCCTCAGAGCCACAGAAAAACCTGCAATCCCAAATTCAGTTATGCCGTGATTACTAACAGTCCATGAAGGTGCGAGACACATGTTGTTTTCTATGACTGTTTTTAGCTTACTGAATATAGCCAACACAATTGTACATGTATTTAATTAAAATGTAGCTTTTTTTACTTAAGAAGCAAAGCTGACTTGATTGTACCAAGCATCTAGTTAATGCCAACCAGCATCCCATGTAGAAGGAACTACTGGGTTTATTTCACTCTAGATGGCAACCATCAGCCCTCCAGGAACTATGATCCCTACCGCAGGTTGGCAAGTGGGTCTCAGGTTAGGTGTCAATGCCAATCCATTAGCAGTGGCCGACTGACGTCTCCTGTTTAAAACGTACTGCAAGATGGAGACTTGGTTCAGGAAAAGGGAGCCCTAAAATCTGCCTCGGTAACTGCCCCTGGCACAGGACAGCAGATACGCCCCAGGGAGTGGCGCATCTGAAGGGCTGATCTGTTAAATAAATACTGAGGAAAAATGGGAGCCACCTTTTATGTTCAGTTACTTTTGAAAACTGTCTTAACAGATAATAACAAATATATTTTTAATGGACTAAGAATAGGAGAAGAGATGGTAGCAGGAGAAGATAAGAATTGTCTGTCTTTGGCAGATGACATCCCCTGCCCATAGAATGATAGTTGTTCTTGTTTTGTTTTTTTTTTGACAGAGTCTCCCTCTGTCACCCAGGCTGGAGTGCAGTGGCGCGATCTCGGCTCACTGCAAGCTCCGCCTCCCGGGTTCACGCCATTCTCCTGCCTCAGCCTCCCGAGTAGGTGGGACTACAGGCGCCCGCCACCACGCCTGGCTAATATTTTTGTATTTTTTAGTAGAGACGGGGTTTCACTGTGTTAGCCAGGATGGTCTCGATCTCCTGACCTCGTGATCCACCCGCCTCGGCCTCCCAAAGTTCTGGGATTACATGTGTAAGCCACCGCGCCAGGCCTTTTTTTTTAACTTTTAAGTTCAGGGTACATGTGCAGGTTTGTTACATAGTAAACTTACGTCACAAAAGTGTGCTATGCAGATTATTTCATCACCCAGGTATTAAGCCTAGCACCATTAGTTATGTTTCCTGATCCTCTCCCTCCTCCCACATTCCACCTTCTGATAGGCCCCAGTGTGTGTTGTTCCTCTTTGTGTGTCCACGTGTTCTCATCGTTTAGCTCCCACTTAAAAGTGAGAACCTGTGATAATTGGTTTTCTATTCCTGTGTTAATCTACTAAGGATAATGGCCTCCAGCTCCATCCATATTCCTGCAAAGGACATGGTCTTGTTCTATTTTACGGCCGTATAGCATTCCATGGTATATATGTACCACATTTTCTTTATCTAGTCTACCATTGATTAGCATTTAGGTTGATTCTGTGTCTTTGCTATCATGAATAGTGCTGCAGTGAACGTATGTGTGCATGTGTCTTTATGTTAGAATGAATGATAGTTTTTTAATACTAAGGCAAGATATGCACACATGTCCTTTAGGAACAAGTATTATCTTGTTGTTACTTCCACTTGCCAGCCCCACTGCCCTACCTCTATGGCTGGCTGAAACATGCTCTTAGCAGTTATAACACCTGGAATTATGTCCATGTGGTTTATCCAGTAAATAGTAATGCAACAGCCATTTGTATACAAACAGTAAAACTGTCCTTAAGGAATTTGGATTTAGAGAAGCAACTTCCTTACCACATAAAAAGACCAGGGAGAATTAATTACTAATAGAAAACTGTCATAGGAACTTTCTGAAGGTCTCCTTATTCAATATTACATGTAAAAATCACTTTACTCCCATTAGAGTTAGGAAAGAATTTTTATTACTTTGAACATTTTAAATATGGTTAATTTCATTAATTTTATATATTATATTTTTTTCCAAGTGAAACTTCATGTTGTGAAATACTGAATAATTTTAAGAGGCTTTTTTTTTTTTTGTCTACAAAGGATTGGATTAGATTAATTATAAAAATTTTCAAATAAAATTCAATTTAAACTTACTAGGTTTTATTATAAAGTACAATTATTATATTGAGGCACAATAGCTTGGCATATAATTTCATATTCTGCCTTTGTACACCTGAAATTAGACAGTGGTTTATTTCATAGATTCCAAACAAACCCTAGAATCAACAAATTTCAAGACATTGTTAAAAATATAGAAGCTTTGGTTCCTTGTACATAAACATGCTTTACACTGTAATATTAATTCACTTAAGAGTTCCAGTTTGCTTTTTTTTTTAGATTATAAGTTTCCTCTATCTAATCAATGTGTTATCTTATGCAGTTTCAACAATGTAACAACAATGCTACAAAATTTAAACGAAGATGTAATCAATAGTAGGTTAAAATAAATTATTTTTACTTATGCATTCAAATTACTCTTATGGCTTCAGCAATGGACACTGTAGCAAAAATCAGTATTCTTGCAAGTAAAACACAGGGGCAAAGGAATTTTAAGAAAAGTAGGCCAATAACTGCAGTTACCATATAACATTTGTGAATAATTTGCTCAGTTTCAAAAGTGCAAGAAAAATGCTGCACATTTGAAATCTGGTGAAAGGTAAATGAAGACAAGGCCTAGAGTAAGGTTTACATGCCAAGGGTTAGAAAAGAAGTGAATACACAGCTGCTTTAAGTCAAGCATTTATAATCTAAAATATGTATAAGGAAAATACCCTGTAAATAACTGAATTAACCATGAGAAACGTATTTGTGAATATTTTAAAGCCAAATTCAATAAAACATTCATTAAACAAGTTCACAGGCAGAAACGGAACCATAAGTTTTAAAACTTGTATGAGGTTCATGCCATCTCTTAAGGCTAAAGCAATATAATATTTACAAACATAGCAGTAGTGGACTCCTGAGTAGTTTATAGCCATTTTCTGTACTTCTGGAAGATACCACAATGCAAAACATACTCAGGCAAACCACCAACTCAAGGCTAAGGACCTTGCAAATTTATACTTAAAAAAAAAAAAAAAAGAAAAGAAAAGAAACTGTGAAAAGCAAAATCTACACATTAAAGAGATAAATAGCGATTCCATAAAATTTCCTGCTATAAAAGATAATTCTTTCTTGCAATAAAATAATTAAAAATTTTCAAATTTGCTACCGTAGTATGGCTATGACAACTGTTTTCACAATAAAAATAACAGAAAATGAACTGTGGTAATAGCTCTAATTTGATGTGAAATTTATTTAGGAATTCAGTAAAATTTGGGGCTGGGCACAATGGCTCACGTCTATAATCCCAGCACTTTGGGAGGCTGAGGCGGGTGGATCACTTAAGGTCAGGATTTCGAGACCAGCCTGGGCAGTGTGGCGAAACCCCATCTCTACTAAAAATAGAAAAATCAGCCAGACCTGGTGGCGTGCCTGTAATCCCAGCTACTTGGGAGGCTGAGGCAGAAGAATTGCTAGAACCCGAAAGATGGAGGTTTCAGTGAGCCAAGATCACGCCACTGCACTCTAGCCTGGGTGACAGACCAAGACTCTATCTCAAAAAAATGAATAAATAAAATAAAATTTAATTCTGGCAATGATTGGAACTACTTATATCTTAAATTCAGTTGTAAGACAACATTCTGTAGTGGTTATTTTTCTTCACTGACCAACAAAATTAACTCCTAAGAAGTCTACCTCTCCTCCACCAATCAATAAGAACACACACGATTCAACAATTAGCAGATAGGAATGGTCTCCCTGGGTGAAAAGGTAATATCTTACAGTTGTCTCCCCTCTCCCACCATGAAAGGGAATGCCTTGCCAGGGGATCATTCCTCAGCAACAACCCCACAAGCCGTGTGGTTGCTTTGTTTACTACATTGCAGACTCTAAAAGTAAAGTTTTGCAAAAGGTGGGAAGTGAATTACTATTCCTAAACACTGGTTTTATTCTGATGCTACTAAAACCCAAAGCAAGTATTTAAAATGTCTGAGTCAGGTTAACGTTTTTTAAAAACCCACAAATTCAGACACTATGTCTAATTTTTTGAAAATGTTCCAGTGAATGATTTCTAAGAAAAGGTCATATAATTAAATTGAAAAATGTAGAGGCAAGTCTGATAATCCCCAATTTCCATAAAACTCAACACCTGCAGCCTATGTAATAAATCAGTTTGTGAATCTAATTGCTCTTGTTTTGCATGCTTCCATGAGCCCGTATAGCGAAGCTAACACCATTGTCACAGCCTTAATCACAGTCAGGTTTATTTTTGTTGGCAGCCCTATGCAAATCATTGTATTATGGGTCTTTGCACTTAATTCACTTAGATTATACCCTGATACTGAAAACAGATTGTAACACAGGAAGGGTTTCTGAATTGTTTAATTAACTATGAGCTGTAATTTCTATTTATATCTAACCGAAATGTTATAGCTCTGTGTTAAATATTCATAGGAAAACAGATTATTCTGTTTCTACTTTATAACACTTAAGCTTGTTGTAATTTAGAAGTTATAGCTACCCACAGAGCGAATATACCGGCATTTTTTTTTTTTTTTTTTTCAGTGTTTTAAGCCAATTTCTCTTATGTGAACTAACCTCTGGAACAAAACACCTAATTTACTAAATGCTATCTTGGTGGCCTAAAAGAGTTATAGCAACTTCAAAGTGGCCCAGCTTTTCCCCTCTGTCTTTACATCTTCTACCATATGCTCTTTTCAAGGAACCATGGGGAAACCAATTGTGTCAGTCGATTACCACCAATTATTGTTGGTCAATTAAATTCTCAAGAGCCGGAAAAAGCCTGGTATTTACCTCACATTTTTTTTTAACTTCACTCACTTTTTGTAGCATGGTAAACTGTCTAAGGAAAAAAAAAAGGAAGAGTCATCAATTAAAGTGCAATCATATGACCCCAAAAGCACAGGCAACAAAAGCAAAAATAAGACAAAGGAGATTACATACATCAAACTAACACTTCTGCACAGCAAAGGAAACAATCAACAGAATGGAGAGACAATCAACAAAATGGGAAAGATATTTGCAAACTGCATATCTGCTAAAGCAGGGGTGTTCAATCTTTTGGCTTCCCTGGCCCACACTGGAAGAAGAAGAATTGTCTTGAGCCACACATAAAATACAATAACACTAAAGATAGCTGATGAGCTGAAAAAAATTACACAAAAAAATCTCATAATGTTTTAAGGAAGTTTACAAATTAGTGTTGGGCCACATTCAAAGCTATCCTGGGCCACATGCAGCCCACAAGCCATGGGTTGGACAAGCTTGTGATTAGGGATTAACATCCAAAATATATAAGAAACTCAAACAACTCACTAGCAAGAAAACAAATAACCCAATTTAAAAATGGGCAAAGTCCCTGAATAGGTATTTCTCAAAAGAGAACAGACAACAGGTATATGACAATATGCTTGATATCACTAATCATCAGGGAAATGCAAATTAAAAATCATGATAAGCTCTCACCTCACACCTGTTAGAATGGCTATTTAAAAAAGATCACAGATAAGTGCTGGTAAGGATGTGGAGAAAAGGGTACCCTCACACACTCTTGGTGGGAGTGTAAATTACTACAACCATTATGGAAAACACTATAGAGGTTTCTCAAAAAATTAAAAACAGAACTACCCTTTGATACAGCAATCCAACCACCAGGTATTTACCCAAAGAAAATCAGTATGTCAAAGAGAACTGCATTTCCATGCTCATTGCAGCATTATTCACAATAGTCAATTTATAAAATCAACCTTAAAGTTCATCACTGGATGAATGAATTTGTAAAATTGTGGTATATATAATGGAATACTACTCAACCATAAAAAGGAAATCCTGTCATTTGCAAGAACATAAATGACCCTGGAGGACATTAAGTGAAATAAACGAGGAGCAGAAAGATAAATAGTCCAGATCACTCATATGTGGAATCGAAAAATGTTGATTTCCTAGAAGTGAAGAGTAGAATGGTACAGGGGTTAGGGTGGTTGGGCGCAGAGTGGAGGTTGCTGGGGAGATGTTAATGAAAGGATACAAAATTTCAGGTAGCTAGAAAATATGGTTCAAGAGATCTATTGATCAACACAGTGACTACAGCTAACATTATATTGTATTCTTCAAAACTGCTGAATGTGGATGTAAAGTGTTCTCACCACAAAAATGGTAACTATGTGAGGTAATGCATATGTTAATTAGCCAGAGTTCCTCATTCGTCAATGTAGATATACTTCAAAACAGTATGTTGTACGTGATAAATACATACAATTTTATCTACCAATGTTTTAAAAAAAACCTAAAGACTCTTAAATACAATCACATTAGTCTCTTGCCATGAGAGAAACTACTGGCATCAAAATATTCTAATAGAGTAGAATTATGTTCAGACTTTTCCTATTGACTAATCTGATCTCAGAACCCTTCTAGACGCTAATATTTTCACACAAACTGAGATGTGGTAAATAAAAGAGGAAGAAGAGTATATAGGAGGGCACCACCACATCCTCTCCAGGAACATTTAGTGGATATAATGTTCATGAACATTCACTACTAAACTATATTCCATCTACAAGACGACATGGCTAGACAAGCTCAGCTTAGGGCCCTCGCAGGACCTCTCTTCACATGTGAAGAGAAAAGGGTTCCAACAACCATAGACATCAGGCAGGACCTCAGGACCTCTTCTGTTGCTGGGCAGTCAGTCTCCGAGTCTGTTAAAGTATATATAATTGGTATTTAAGGTAATTATGTAGAGATAGAACCCTGGAAAGTCCTTGAGTGAGTTTTCAGAGACTATATTTGAGTCACAAGAAGGGCTGAAGAAATGAGTCACTAAAGAATGACCGCTCTTTGGACTCCAAGTGTGCATCATCTTTGCACGACTATTAAGCCATGAACTGGAAACATCCTCCTGAGGAAGGCATCCATGAAACTCCCAAACAGAAACTAGATGCTTGTTCAAGTTTAATTTAGACAAAGACAAGGTGCCCCCTGCCAGCTCTGGCAGGAGGAGCCAATTCTACACAGAGTGGGGTGTCCCTCAAAGAAACTGGGACACTAAATCAACGAGGGTGTGTCCAGGGGGTGTGGAGCTGGGGACCCTCTGCTTAGGGGTTTTCCTCACATCCTAAATAACATCTAGGAGAGGTACACTTGATCAAACTCAGCTTCCAGAGGAAAGTAGACTTGAGTCATCTTTCACTAAAGTCAGACCCTCACTAAATCTCTCCCTAGAGTCATCTCTCACTGCTAGAGTCAGATCCTCACTAAATGCACTTGGTCCTTTCTTTGTGATGACTTCCCTTTATACACCTTCCACTTTAGAAGATATTGAGCACTTTCTCTATAATAACATATAACAATGAGTTGCTTAGTCTATGCCAGATACTTTCATAAATGCCCGACGTTTATGCCTGTGAAGTAGTACAATCATCTCCATTTTACAAACACAGAAACTGAGGCATAGAGGTGCTAAGGAACTTACTAGAAAGAGTTCAGTTACTAGATGATGGATCTAGGGCTGAGTGCAGTCTGATTCCAAGACCTGCTCAGAGCTGTTATGTTACATGAGGCAAATGAAAATGAGCAAAATTCTGCCCCTGCCCACTAGGAGACCAGAGATTATTTGCTTGCTTACTCGTTCCTTGTTTGCAGGAATGGGGGTGGGTTGAAAACTATAGAAAGCTCAATAAATTACTTAAATACAGTGTGACATGTCTATAACAGATTTATGAATAGAGAATCTAACTCAATCTGGAATATAAAATGTGGGGTAAGAAATGGGCTGAGTGTTGCTGGAGAGGCTGAGGCATGGCAAGCTTTGTATAATGAGAACCTTGGGATTTGTACTGTAGCTTTAGCAGAATTGCCTTTTGGATGGATCTTTCTGGCTGCATATGCCAGAAAGGGGCAAGAATGGAGATAGAGGGATAATGTTGGCAATTATTTTATAATGCAGTCAGGGAAATTTAAGGAACAGGTTGAGATAGACTTGACAGCAAAAGTGGAGAATTATTTTAAAAGGAGGAATGGTGGGGCTGGATAGTAAAAGAAGACTGTCAGGGTGAATGGGAATGGAACTGAAACACACAACAACATCAACTTCAGGCATGTTTAATTGTGCTCTCCCTGTCGTGTGTAAAAGGGATGCCAAGAAAGCATGTAAAGGTATGAGAGTGACTCTCTAGGGAGAGATCTGAACAGAAGATAAATGTACGAAAACATTAGTACATGAATAAATTTGTTCTAATCCACCACACCCACCTTGAAAGAAAAAAAGATCAGATATAGTCCTAGAGAACAAATATGTATATTAGCAATGTAATTTAAAAGACTGACCCCCAAGTATGAGGAAAATAGAAACCAGACTTGACTTAGAACTTCTACTGGTGTCAGAAGCTATCATTGCTAATGATAAGCTAGGAGACAACTTCTTGAGTCTTGATTTCTCATCTCCTCTTCAAAGTGCCCTCTATCCTTCTTCACTTTGTTGCAAGCACTGCTTTGTCCTTTCACTCCTAATTTTCCCGTGGTGTTTCCTTGTTCCTCCTTTTGACTCTCTATTTTCTCTAGGAGTCACATGTATATACATAACAGACAAACAAACAAACAAAGAGGAAATCACCTCCCATCAATCAGTATTTACTCTGGGTAAGCTGTCAAGTGACTAACAATGACTATACACATCTTCAATCTTGATGTATCTATTTTTTATATCTATTAAGTCTGTGTTCCAAATGAGAGGAAATTACCTGCATTCTGCATTTCATTATCATTTCACTACAGCATATGAGTTTTTATACACACACACGTACACATACACACACACATAAGGACAACTTATTATGACTTTATTTCTACTAGTATAAAAGGTAAAAGACCTTTAAAAGCAACATAGGTCCCTTACCTCAGCCAAATCTTCATAATCTTCACATTTTAAGTAAGTCCCCAACTTAAGCCAGATAGCTAGATGTTTAGTGGTGTGATTTGATAAGGGATGAGAGGCTGTGCAAAAAATAAATCTCCCTTCAATGTCTACCCATTCCAATTTATGCTAACTTGGTGTTAAGCCATAGAAGGTCACCATTAAAATGCAAATACATCATCTGGAATAATAACTCATGCTGCCATTACATTCTATTAGTATACTAGAATAAATTTATCATATTAACCTACAAGTCACTTGATATGACTTTAAGACAATACCATAGTATATTAAATTTGTGTGGTGGGATAGAAGAAAAAGACTAGTCCAGAATATGTGGAAGGCCTGGGATAAAAAGAAAGCTGGGGTCCCCTAGGGGGAAGGATGTCAAAAACAGAAGGAATAAACAAATTTGCCTGGAGCAATCTTGCCCAGATGATGAAAAAGCACTTTCACTTCTGAGTGTCTGGTTTTGAGATGATTTAAAACATGGTCATTATTTGCCTGAAATCCTGCAGGAAACTTTGAATTATATATGTACATATTGTACTCGTTATCTTAGAAATGTGATTGGGCTGCAATTATGTCAGTAAAGCTCTAACTACCAAAAGAAAATTGTATGGCATTCTCTATCATGCCTGGACAAATTTAGATGATTGAAAGCATAAACCAGGCCATATTTTATACTACATCTACGTAAAGAGAAGCAGGAAAAGTCTCAGCTCATGCATGCTGG
The DNA here is from genome assembly GCF_002776525.5 of Piliocolobus tephrosceles. Taxonomy (NCBI): domain Eukaryota; kingdom Metazoa; phylum Chordata; class Mammalia; order Primates; family Cercopithecidae; genus Piliocolobus; species Piliocolobus tephrosceles. The sequence goes on from NC_045440.1 coordinate 72,455,963, forward strand.
ATGCTAAAACAACTTTGAGACTGAATAGTAGAAGGAGCGTTCTCCTCCGGGAAAATGGACACTGAAATACAGTAGTGATCCTGCCTCGGCTACACAAAGTCAGGATCGTGATTCACTGACAGCACTGCTGAGCTCCACATGGTTTAAAAAATCCAGCCAGAAAGTCAGTTTTTCTGGAAATGGCAAATTACACTTAACTATTTTAGCTAAAGACACACTTCATATAATTCTCAGAAACAAATTATGGTGAACTGTAAACTTACATTGTGGTGTGTGCAACTAAAACAACAGTAAACACTGCATCTTGTCTCTTTTAATACCATAAGTTTTTAAACTCAACAAAGACCTCTTAATTCCAGGACCTACTAACAGTGCTCTTCATTTTATGAGATATGCATGTCAAAGTACTTAGTAAGGTACCAGATATATGTATATTAGGGCTTGATAAGCGTTTGCTAAATCTGAACCTAGGAAAACAAAATGATTCTAAAAATGTGTCTCTCAGTAAACTTTAATCACCAGTGTCTTCAAATAATGCAATACCAGATCACTTCTCTTCCATCTGAAATCCCATTTGACTAGAAGATACAAAAAGGACTCGACTACTGCCATGACAGATATGTGAGCTGTGTGAGCACTTCCTAACTGCATATATTTTATTTTATACCTGGTTTTCAAATAGTTTCCCCTCTCATTCTTCTTTGTCTGCTCCAAATATTTCTTTTATAGGGAAAGAAACTGCCTGGCTTCTCAGTTTTTACCACCAATACTGGCAGAGCTAGATTTTAGTCATTTTAATTCACTCGGAATTTCTTGTAGGGTTGCCATACTTAGTGAATAAAAACTATAGGATGTCCAATGATATTTGAATCTCAGATAAATTAAATCTGAATTGCAGAATAATTTTGAGTATAAGTATGTCCCATGCAATATTTGAGACACACTTTTACAAAAAAAAGTTATTTGTTGTTTCTCTAAAATAAAATTTAACTAGACATTCTGCATTTTATCTGGCAACTCTAGTGACTTGATACAATCATAGATTATAACTTTGAACTTATCACGCTACAGATAAGGTGCCTGAAGCATGAAGATAAAGAAACTGATGTAACTCAAACAGGCACTCAGTAACAGCCTTGGCTACCACCCAGGTCTTGAAACCTGCAGTCAACAACTCTGCTACAATCTTCCCTCCCTGTAAAACCATCTGGTTAAATTTATCCAATTGCCATTGTTTAACTGAGTATATCTCATTACTGGCTCCCAAGGGTACAGGGCATTTTCATTACAGCTGAATGGTGAGTTCTACTCTGCCTCACCAAACATACACACAAAATTATAGCAAGGTCCTTTTTTGTAGTAAATTTGGTAATCAGTTTACTATTATCTTCATTATACACATATGATGTTGAATTGTAATTGTTGCTATACATACATTTCTTTCCAATAAGAGTACATACTCCTTGAGGTCAGGAGCTCAATTCATCTCTCGCACAGGGTCCTGACTTACAGGAGCCTTTCACTAAATACTTAATAAAGCTCTAAAAACTATTCAACTGTTTAAATGACAATATGGTATTCAAAAGGGAAGAGATTGGCCGGGCGCAGTGGCTCACATCTGTAATCCCAGCACTTTGGGAATCTGAGGCAGGTGGATCACAAGGTCAGGGATTCGAGAAACCCCGTCTCTACTAAAAATACAAAAATTTCCTGGGTGTGGTGGTGTGCACCTGTAGTCCCAGCTACTTGGGAGGCTGAGGCAGAAGAATCACTTGAACCCAGGAGGCAGAGGTTGCAATGAGCTGAGATCCACCGCACTCCAGCCTGGGCTACAGAGTGAGAATCCATCTCAAAAAAAAAGAAGAAGAAAGAAGAAAGACGAAGAAGAAGAAGAAGAGAAAAGAAAAGAAAAGAAAAGAAAAGAAAAGAAAGAAAAAAAAGGGAAGAGATCGCCTTCAGTACACCCAACATAAAGATGGGATGTCCAGAATAAAGATCTCTCCTTGAGGTCTACATATTTGGAATATAGAAACATACTCTTACACACAGTAATCTTTTATGACATTATCAAAATAAATGTACTCATACAGATTAGCTTTGGTGCTAATCTGATACTAGGAATAATTACTTCTTCGACAAATGATAACCAATGTTATTTGAGCAGGTATTATATTCTCTCACAATTTTATTTAATCCTTATAAACTACTACTTCGCATGCTCATTTTAAAAATAGGTAAACTGAAGGTTATCAAGATTAGTAATGCACCCAACATCCCCACAGACCACAGCAGAATCTGGACTTGAATCCAGGTGTCTCCAATTCCAAGTCCATGTGTTGAACTACTACTCTGTGGCAGTCCCACTGGTGGTCTCACATCCCAATGTGATGTGAGTTCCTGGAATGGTGGGGGGCGGTCTCAATATCAGCTACTCCTTAGATGAGAGGCACTTAAATTATAGCGATTATTTTCATAGGTAACATGATCACTTCCTGGTGTACATAAATGTTTTATTTATGTTACTTTTTATGAAATTCTCATTCAGGAGGTATGTTCATGCATTTGCTTCATCCTGCATCCCTTTCTGGTTGGGAGACAAAATACAGATCACATTTTTATTTACTATAATTTCAAAAAATTTCATTTTAAAATTCAAAAATGGAAGAAAGTACAAATAAATTATTAAACTGAACTACTGACTATAGGGAGATACTTCGTGGTGCACAGTTTGCATTTAAGTGTAAATGAGCTTTACTCAAGTCAGTAAGAAAAATTCAAACTTATAATCAAGTGAATTTTAAAATATGCATAATAAAAATAAACTATTTAGATTTTTCAAGTCCCATTTTGATATGGCTATCAAATTTCTTTATAAATCACCTAATCCATGAACCGTTATTCTCTTGTTGATGTATATTTTTACTACTGAAAATCACAGTTAATTTTACATGTATTTAAAATCGCCTATAAAATAGATCTTCTAAAACTTGTTTAGAGAAAGAGATACAAAATGTGACAATGGTTCAGTGGACTATGTTAGTTTTAAGTATTCCAGGACTTACTTTCATATTAGCTTTTGAACGTTAGCATACATCAAAATCACCTGGGATGCTTATTAATACATCCACCTCCAGATATTCTGCTTTGGTAAATCTGGGACAGAGTCCTTGAATCTCCATTAAAAAAAAATTATCCTATAATTCTACTTCCACACTTCTACCTTCTTGAGATAATGACTGCTTTTTGTTGTTGTTTAGTTTTTTGTTTCATTTTTTTGAGACACAGTCTCCCTCTGCCCCCCAGGCTAGAGTGCCGTGGTATGAGCTCAGCTCACTACAACCTCTGCCTCCCAGGCTCAAGTGATTCTTCTGCCTCAGCCTCACAAGTAGGTAGGACTACAGGTGCATGCCACCACACTTGGCTAATTTTTGTATTCTTAGTAGAGAGAGGGTTTCACCATGTTGGCCAGGCTGGTCTCAAACTCCTGGTCTCAAATGATCTGCCCGCCTCAGCCTCTCAGAGTGCTGGGATTACCACCATGCCCACCTGCTTCTCCTTTTTAATTACAGAAGTAACTCTGACACAGTGGAGCTAAAATTTCACTTGAAGAAACCTTGATTTTTATCCTCCATTATGACATTTCCCACAAAAAGTATAAAATGAAATGAAGATGAATGCAGTGGTTCTCAACCCTGGCAGCACATCAGAATCACTAGGTCTAGAACCAGTCCAAGTTCACTAGGTGATTCTCATCAACAGTCAAGGTTGAGAAGCGCTGGCTCAAGCAATACAACACATGACTAGAGAGTACTGTCACACTTTTCTTTATGTTACTTGTAGAATATATCTTAATTAAAAAGTAGAACTTGCATTTAGAAGTAGCACCACCAACAAAAACACTTCTGTGAAATCTCTTCTTGCATTCCTTGGCGACTTGTGGCAGGAATAGAGGACTCTCAGGGTAACCATCCACATAGGAGAAGGTCTGCTCTCCCTTCATATCCAAAAAGACTGTGAAAGTTAGGTATGCTCTTACAGCGCAGCGTTTGCCACCCTCTGCGCTACCTCATCTTTTGATCTAACAATTTTTCTGTGGGTGCAGCAATTGCCACAGCCAGCTTGGAGAACCTGGCCTGCTGATTCCTGAAATATTGGCCCCTTGAGTGCCTTAAAAACCATAAAAGACTCTATGTCCCCACCCAAATCTCATCTTGAAATGTAATCTCCATAATCCCCATGTGTCAAGGGTGGGACCTGGTGGGAGGTGATCAGATCATGGGGGTGGTTTCCCCAACACTGTTCTCATGAGAGTGAGTTCTCATGAGACCTGATGATTTTATAAGTGTTTGACAGATCTTCCTTGACACACTCACACTCTCTCCTGCTGCCTTGTGCAGATGGTACCTGCTTCTCCTTCTGCCATGATTGTAAGTTTCCTGAGACCTTCCCAGCCATGTGGAACTATGAGTCAAGTAAGCCTCTTTCCTTTATAAATTACCCAGTCTTGGGTATTTCTTTATAGCAATATAAAAATGGACTAATACAATGATTTTCTACTAAAATGTAGAGAACAAAGAAGAAGTACCTTCATTCACTTCTACACAGAGCATCAAAGCTGCCCCACTATGATGAGAAATGTCAAAGGCATATCCAGAGCAAAAGTATTTAGAAAATTAAAGAAGCTGAGTCTCAAAGGTTTGCCAAGGAGACAAGCCTTTACAAGTATCAGCTCAAGGCTCCATTTAACTTGCAAATTGAGCTAAACAGGGTGACCCTGATTTTGTTTGTTTGTTTATCTCAGTGTGCAAAATATTTTTTTCCTGACTATGATACATGATGTATATCTTTAACCATGACTGTAATAGGGCAAATACCTTGTGTGTTTCTTCTCAAACCTATGTGTGCCAATTATATTTGTTATTGTAATTTTGCAATTTAATTATATTGCATAAGATGCACTCTGAGTGTGAAAAGGGGTTGTTGTCGTTTCAAAACTAATCCTAGGGCTTTCGAAAAGATCTTTGATAAACGCAAATTAAAATACTTTGTGTAAACAAATGCCAGTGTAACTTCCAAGTGGATCAAGGATTCAAATGTAAAAAATAAAAGCATGAAAGTACTCGAGAAAAACACTGTGGATAATTGCTTTATAATTTTCAAGTGCTTTACTATGAATCAAAATCCTAAAAACAAATAAGAAAGGGTTGATAAATTCAACTAAATAAATGTCAAAAACATGCATAACATGAAATACCATAAGCAAAAATAAAAGGCAAGCAACAGACTACAAAAATACTAGATTAAATATAAAGGGCTAATCTGAATATGTTAAAAGTTCATAAAAATCCATAATAGAAAAATCAACAAATCATAGAAAAGAGACTGGGAAATAACAGAAATTCAATAGAAAAGGAATAACTGACTTTAAAACATATAACCGCTCTATCAACTTGACTAATAATAACAACAATAACAATAGCCTAAATGTATTATGTGCCAGGCACTAGTCTAGCTCTTTACACCTACTAACACATATAATTCTTAAAGCAGCCCTATGAGGTGGTTATTCTTTTTCTCTGCAGTATATACACCAGGATATTAGAGACACTAAAAGTTAAGACATTTGCCCAAGGTCACAGAGCTGGTAACTGGCAGAGCCTAAATTTAACCCTGAGTGGTGGGTTCCAGAGGCTGTGCTCTTAACCACTATGAATACTTCCTTTTTCTAATAGGAGAAATCACATTAAAACCACATTGAGATATAATTTTTTACCGCTCATACTGACAACATTTTAAAAATTTTCTAACAAACTGTCTTGGCAAAGCTATGGAGAACACAGGCACTCTAACGCTTTGCCGGTGACATGTAAACACAACACCTACAGGGGACAATCCAGCAATCTCACTCCTAGGAATGTATCCCACACATATAATTGTACACATGCAAGATTATTTATTTCTGAGGTTATTATTCTTACAGCATTGTCTGCAATAGCAAAAGATTGGAGAAGTTTTACTTGTCCATCATAATGTCACAGCCATTCAATAAAATACTACGCAACCATAAAAAGAAGAAAGCAGTCTTCAGTCCACTAATATGGAATGATCTCCAACATACAGCAAACGCAAAAGGAAGATGCAAACCAGTGTGTATAGTGTGCTATCTTTTGTGTCGAGAAAAGGAATAAGAACATGCATTTGTTGGACATTCTAGGGAGTAAGAAAAGAGGATTCTGAATTCCAAACCCAGGTCCATTCTCAAAGGAAAATCCTTGGCCTAACCTCAAAATATTGACAAATAAGTATACCCTATGCCTTTTAAGTTAAAAATAAAATGATGCAATATGAATTCATTATCTTCTTATGAGTTGCCAGTCTAGCCAACTTTGTCAGTTAATCTAATCACGGCTTGATGGGGTTTAAAAGTGATGCTCTAGGAAAAGTGCCTTCTGCTTAAGGGACCCTCTACATAACAGTGCCACTCACTACCCAAGTGGGGTGACTGCCTCCTCTGTCCTTGTGCTTCTGCACTTTCTCCTTTGTTTCAGTTTCCATTTCTCTGCATTATTCTGAAAAATTTTCCATCCATGCTCTTCCTGAGGTCTTCAGTCATACTGTGTAAGTATACAGAACTCACCAGAACACACTAGTATGTTTTTGAGGGGTTTTGTTGCTGTTGTTGTTTTTGAGACAATCTTCTTCTGTCACCCAGGCTGGAGTGCAGTGGCATGATCTCAGCTCACTGCAACCTGTGCCTCCCAGTTTCAAAAGATCCTCCCACTTCAGCCCCCCAAGTAGCTGGGATTACAGGCGTACAACACCAAGCCCAGCTACAAACTAGTGCTTTCAAAGGACACTGTGTAGGGTTGCTATAGTCTGAATGTTTATGTCCCCACAAAAGTCCTGTTGAAAACTAATCACCAATATGAGTATTAGGTGTTGCCTTTGGGAAGTGATTCTGTCATGAGGGTGGAGCCCTCTTGAATGGGGTTAGTGCCCTTATAAAGGGGGCCCAGGGTTGCTCATTGTTACTTCTACCTTGTGAATACACAGTTTGAAGGCACCATCCATGAACAAAAAAATGAGCTCTCATTAGACACAGAATCTGCTGGCACCTTGTTCTCAGATTTCCCAACCTCCAGAACTGTGAGAAATAAATTTCCATGTTTAAAGCCACCTCGTTTATGGTGTTTTGTTATAGCATCCTAAACTTCCTAAGACAAGGGTCATCCAGAGAAAAGAGATTTTGTTACGTTTATTCTACTGTACTAAATAACGAGGCCAAAATATGTTACTATTCTGTATTTTTTTTATCATAAAAATATATTTTGGTTTGAGCCAGGTGTGATGGCTCACACCTGTAATCCTAGCAGTTTGGGAGGCCAAGGCGAGCAGATTGCTTGAGCCCAGAAGTTTGAGACCAGCCTGGGCAGCACAGAGAAACCCCATCTGTACAAAAAATACCAAAATTAGCCAGGGGTGGTGGTCCCGCTGTGGTCCCAGCTACTGCGGGAGGTGGAGGGTAGAGGCGAGAGGATCCCTTGAGCCCAAGAGGTTGATGTTGCAATAAGCCAAGATCACGACACTGCACTGCAGTCTGGGCAACAAAGCGAGACCCAGTCCCCCCCCCGCCAAAAAAAATTATTTTGTTTTGCTTCTTAAGGCAAGCAAATATATTATTTTTCTGGAAGTATCCTAAATCATACAACTTCATGAATATTTTATTTTTAAAAAACCCACCTTATTGCTTTACATAAGGGCAACATTTTATAATTCATACAATAAATTATTTATTTTAGGAACTACTTTCACAGAAAAGTAAGTAGACAGTTGGCTCCTTAATAAAGCTACTTTAGAAAGCATGCTTAAGTAGGAAGTAAGCTATCCCTAAAATATCTTAATTACCTGTCTAGAAGGGAATCTGGGATCTTTTAAACAAAGAAAAATGTGTTCTTTGGCACCAGATTATATATGCTCCTTACTGAGCAAACTTCAATGCATTTTGACTTCCAGTACCTTAAACTGTAAAGTACAAACCATTTCTCAGCCAATGTAAGTCAATAAAATACAAAAAGAAAATATTTTTACATGCTTCAATAAGGATATGTCTACAAATTGCTCACAAATATAAAGAATGCCATTTTTATTTTAAGAATATATTTAGAAAAGCTTTAAATGATAGGCATTTTTATTATGGACTTGAATCTACTCCACTGGAGAACACATTGTCCTGTCTCTAAAAAATATTCATTTCCTGCCTTAAAAAGCCAATACTTTAAATAGTGTATAGTAGAAAGTGCTGTGCACAAATAGAATGCTATGGGAATTCAGAAGCAAACGTTAGTGCTTCTGGCTGAAGGAATCATAGATGGTAATGGTATTTTTAGATTATTGTTCTGTAATAATATACTATCCTACCTTCACACTATATATTATTTATTATTTTAATGTATAATAAAATATAGTAGTATTTTATTAAAGTTGGGCTTGATCATGTGACTTACTTCATCCAATGAAATTTTAGCAAGCATGACACTAGCAGAGGGTTTAAATGTGCTCATTTTTATACTTTATCATGTATTCATTAGACTCAAAATGATGAGAGACTCATGAGTCAAATCTGAAACAAAGCAAACCCCGAAGCAAGCCCAGTCCACCATGATTGAAAACACAGCTGACCAGCTGAGCCCAGTCCTAGAGCAGCCAAACCATAGTCAACCTGCAGATGCTTGAGCATGAGATGTTGCGGTAAGTCTCTGAGATTTTGAGTTTTTTATGCAGCACTGTATTAGTCCGTTCTCACGCTGCTATGAAAAAATACCTGAGACTGGGTAATTTATAAAGAAAAAGGGGCTTAATTGACTCACAGTTCTGCATGGCTGGGGAGGCCTGAGGAAACTTACAATCATGGCAGAAGGTACCTCTCCACAGGGCGGCAGGAGAGAGAATGGGTGCCAAGTGAAGGAGAAAGCCCCTTATAAAACCAACAGATCTGGTGAGAATTCACTCACTACTATGAGACAGCATGAGGGAAACAACTCCTATGGTTCAATTACCTCCACCTGGTCCTGCCCTTGACATGTAGGGGTTATTACAGTTCAAGGTAAGATTGGGTGGGGACACAGAGCCAAACCATATCAAGCACTATTGTGGCAAAAACTGACTGATGATGGATTTTGAATTTCACATAAAGGATGGATAAAATTTAAATATGTGAAAAGGAAAAAAAGGGCTTACAAGGCTGAAGACTCATGTGAGTAAAGACATCTTCCAATCCATCACTCAGCTAGATATTTCTTTCTTTGCAATATTTATTTTTTGTTTGCTTTTAATTTTGCCAGGGAGGGAGTCTTTTCTCCTTCATATCCTCTCTGAGGTCTTTGCAATATTTCTTGTGTCAATCCGTTTCCTTCCATTCTAACTAGTCTGACCCCAGTTGAATTCATCTTCATATCACACCTATTACTGTAAAAGTCTCCTGAAGAGCCTTCCTCACTTAGTCTCTTTAAACTGCCCTATATATAAAGGCAAAATAAATGGTGCTAAAAAAAAGTAAGATCACATGAAGTCATTGAGAAACCTCCAGCACATCCGTGTGCAGACTGAACTAACCAATTTGTCAATCCATTCCTTCATTTTGGTCTGTATTTTCTGAGTACCTGTTACATTTCAGCATTGTTACCAGATGTGGGTAATGAAAAACCAAAATTACCCATGGTCCCTGATCCAAAGGAAGCTAAAAGTTCATGGAAGAGATGAGCAAGGAAATCAGCTGTTACTCGGCAATGAGACAAGACTATCATAGAAATGTGCAGAAAGCTGACAAACGTCTGGGGCTGGGGACAAACATCTTCTCAAAAGAGATGATGCTTAATTTGAGATTTTTTGCTTAGTTTTGTGTTGGAGTAGAAACTAACTCCAGGAAGATGACTGACAGGGGTCAGGTAAGACTAGCAGGGCATTCCAGGCAGGTAAACAGCATGGATGAGTACAGTGATAGTGCCGCAACACAAAGACAACATAGTTAGAATCAAAGGGTGCACGTGGAGAAGAGAGGTGCCTGCATATCCATGAAGCTGTTAGACATCCTGTAAGCTCCACGCCCTATGCTATTGCTTACAACATGTGGTCACTGTTGTTGATGTTGTCATTTAATAAATCAAGCCTCGGGATTGAATACAAATTTGGAGAGTGTATGCAATTAATACAGTAATCTTAAAGGTCATTTTCACACTAACACAAGGAGCAAAGCAGGAAGGTAAGAAAAAAACAGCAAACTAGGAACCAGAGGCAGGTTTCCGTATGGGTTCCACTTGTCCCAGACTAGGTTCATTAGCCTGATGACTTTGACAAAGACGCTTGGAACCAGTCCCCTCAATAGTAAAAAGCATGCCATATTTCCTGGCTATTCATATTTTGTTGTCATGATCAAATGATATGCATAAAAGTACTTCCCAATTTGAAAAGTGCTACACAAATTCTAAGCATTCGTACCAAATGTAAAAGATTGTGCATTTTGTAAAATGCCAGCTCCAATTTATCAGAAGTAATCACTAGCTTCTCCATAATTTTTCAGACTGGCTTCATGAATGAGTGATAATATCTTCTAAGCTAATTGGAGTTCAGAGCTGAATTTCAGAAACATGCCCAATAGACCAGAGCTCCATATGTCACAGAGCCATTATGCAAGAAAGTGGAGAAAAGTTCAGAAAAAAAGTTTTTTAAAAAAAGGTTTAAATAAAATTCAAGACCACATGATCTCTTAAAAGAAAAAAAAAGCTCAGATGAGACAATAAAACAATAAAGGGTGATAAAAAGTGAGTAAACAGAGCTCTAGAAAGAAACAGGAAAAAAAACCTAAGACAAAATAAAAGCTACAATAGAAGTAACAATAAATAGAATAAATATGAATGAAATGGTCAGGGACACCAAACAAGCTGAAGAAAATAATTCAAAACAAACGGAAAAAAAATTGAAAATGAATTGTATAAAAGATATATGAAGGACAGATTTTTAAAAAAATATCTAGCATAAGCATAATGAGCATCTAGAAGGAATTAATCAAGTAAATGAAACAGATCAAAATTTTAAAATGTAATGAAACAAAAGCTTTCCTGAATTTAGGCTTAAACTTTCCAATCAAAAAAGAACACTAATTTCACATAAAATTAATAAAGTTTTCTTAGTAAATAAATGCTTTAAAAGGAAACACCATACCCACAAAAAGAAAAATAGTGATAGAGAAAACTCGCAAACGTAAGTTGCTACTAAGCCTCAAGAACAAAGAAAGATCATGGGATATTCAAGGAGAAAAACATCTAACCCTACACAAGGTGGAAAGATTAAGCTGATCTCATTGTTCTCCACAGTAGCATGTAGTAACAGAAGGCATTAGTGTAATCTCTAAAATCAAGGGTAAAAAAGTGAGACTCAATGATCTTATATTCCTCCAAGTTGCCTTTTAAGTATTAAGGTAATAAATACTCTCAAACTTGCACAAAATCAATGAGCATACAGCTCTTCTTGAAAAATTACTCTAATAAAAATTTTAAAACAAACAAAAGAATGGTGACAAAATCTAAATTCACTGAAATAGTACAGTATTTCATATACTTAAGATAAAACTATTAGAATTTTCTTAATAATATTATAAATCCTAACAATGTCAAAAGATTATAACTTAAAAAACAACTAAGATGGGTAAGAGCTGAGAAGTGGACTAATTTCTTCAGCTTTTATATCAAAAAGTCAATGGTCTGTCTAAAATTGATAGTTAAAAAATAGTCTGGGCTGGGTGCAGTGGTTCACACCTGTAATCCCACCACGTTGGGAGGCCAAGGCAGGTGGATCACCTGAGGTCAGGAGTTTGAGACCAGCCTGGCCAACATGGCGAAACCCCGTCTCTACTAAAAATACAAAAATTAGCTGGGCGTGGTGACAAGTGCCTATAATCCCAGCTACTTGGGAGGCTAAGGCAGGAGAATCGCTTGAACCTGGAAGGTGGTGGTTGCAGTGAGCCGAGATCATGCCACTGCACTCCAGCCTGGGTGACAGAAGAAGACGCCATCTCAAAAAAAAAAAAAAAAGTCTGTCTGAAATTGTACTTAAAATAATTTTTTTATTTTTTAATTTTTGTGGGTATATAGTAGATGTATATATTTATTGGGTAAATGAGATGTTTTGATACTGCATACCAAGTGAAATAGTCACATCAGGGTAAATGGGGTAACCATCCCCTCAAGCATTTATCCTTTGAGTCATAAAGCATTCAATTATACTCTTCTAGTTATTTTAAATTATAAAATTAGGTTATCATTGACTATAGTCACCCTATTGGGCTATCAAATAGTAGATCTTATTCATTCTTTCTAAATGTTTTTTGTACCCCTTAACCCTCCCACCTCCGCTCCAGCTCCTCACTATGCTTCCCAGACTTCTACTCTATGATGTTCTTGAGTTCAATTAATTTGATTTTTAGATTCCACAAATACATGAGAACATGTGATGTTTTTCTTTCTCTGCCTGGCTTTTATCACTTAACATAATGATCTCCAGTTCCATCCATGGAACTGGAGGCATAAAAAGGAATGTGAGATCCTGTCATTTACAGCATGACAGGATCTCACATTCCTTTTTATGGCTGAATAGTACTCCACTGTGTATATGTACCACATTTTCTTTATCCATTTATCTGCTGATGTACTCTTAGGTTGCTTCCAAATCCTGGCTATTATGAACAGGGCTGTAACAAACATGAGACTGCAGATATCTCTTCAATATGCTGATTTCATTTCTTTTATGTATATACACAGCACTGGAATTGCTGGATCATATGGTGGCTCTATTTTTAGTTAAAAAATAACTTACTTTGTAGTTTTGTATTTACCTTTTGCTCTTGAGATTGTCTTTATAAGTTGATATAACTTGTAAAAATAACAGTTTCCGATAGTTCAGGAATTCTTTACCTCACTTCAGGTTTTTTTCTTTTAAAGTCAAATAGAATGAAACATTTTGAATTAAAATATTCATGGTATGATCTAACTTTTATAAAATCATTTTTCATCTGTACATATGCATCAAAAAAAAAGTCTGGAATGATATACATCTGATACTATGTATTAGTCTGTTTTCACACTGCTGATAAGACATACTTGAGACTGGGAAGAAAAAGAGGTTTAATTGGATTTACAGTTCCACATGGCTGGGGAGGCCATAGAATCATGGTGGGATGTGAAAGGTACTTTTTATATGGGAGTGGCAAGAGAAAATGAGGATGAAGCAAAAGCAGAAACCCCAATAAACCCACCGGATCTCGTGAGACCTATTCACTATCACAAGAATAGCACAGGAAAGACCGGCCTCCAAGATTCAGTTACCTCCCCCTGGGTCCCTCCCACAACACGTGGGAATTCTGGGAGATACAATTCGAGTTGAGATTTGGGTGGGTACACAGCCAAACCATATCAACTGTCGATGGTTATTTCCAATTAGTAAAATTTGAGGTAGTTTTCCTTTGCTTTAGTTTTTATTTATCGTATCAAAGTTTTATTTTCAATGTACAATTTTTATAGCAATATCTAAGTCTTTTAAGAAAACTAAAAAACGTTAGTAAAGAAGATCAAAAGTAGAGCAAAAATTCTATTAAGATCTGGAATAAGACAAAGCACTAAAGCTATCTCCCATCTTTCTTCCTGGTGGCAAGGTTGAAAAGGTAAGACAATGATTTACACATTTTTAGTGTATGGTAAAAGAAAGCAGAACAAAATCATCTTGGAAGAAAGAGACCAGTGTTAGTTGAGTAGCTACTATACGTCAAGCACTGTCTCATGTATTTCTTACAATCCCATGAAATTCTGTTAGCTCATTTTTCAGATGAGAAAGGCCAACTAAGTAACTTCATGTGCACTCCCACAGCTGGTCAGTGGCAAAGACCAAATAGGAATCCAAGTCACATGATCTCAAAATTATGCTCTAGTCTCTCCAGTGCTCTGCCTCCCAATTTCTGGACCCCAACTCTACGAGAAACTAATCTCATTTATTATTGTATAGTAAAGTGTTCAGTTACTGCTGTGTAAAAGCATTCAGTTAGCCACAAGCTCAAAATCAAGTTGAATCTCAATATCAAAAAAATAAGCCAATTAATTATGTGGTAGCACATTGTTACTACTGATACAGTTCATTCTATGGTATTGCCATGATGGATTAGTGCCAAGTCTAGTATTGTTCAAATAAATGATGGGAAACATAGAAAACTATGTAAAACATTTCTTAACCCAAGTCTTTTTTTACACTAATTTGCATTCCTCTTACTTTGAAGATTCTTATGCAATGGGAGCAACTGTTGTAAAGAAAATAAGAATGAAAAGCAAACAAAAACTTTTCAACAATAGTCCATTGAACATTACAGCCCCTGTCAAAACTATAACTGTATATTCTAAATAATCCCAACAGGACCATTTGCAATTCAAACTTTCTTTGAAATTCTTATTTATTTTCTATCACTTGACAAGTAATGATGAATATGACAAAGTATGTCCCTACTTTGATATATTACATAAAATATAAAACCTATACAAATATGTACTTTTCAAAAGGATGTGATTAATAAACTAAGTATATCCCACTTTAAATAATAGGGATTAACAGATATGTAAACATAATCCCAATTTGCTGTAATAATTACCCTCTCTATAGATCAAGTTGGCCTTTGACAGTTATACATGGAAGAGTGTAATGAATTCAAATAACCTATAGTCACAAAAACAGTTTTTTGGTGCCTCTCCCAATATGTACAATTTGTCTTTTCTCATGTACTCTGTTTATTCTTTCATTCATTTATTCATTCATTCGAGCAATTTTCATTGAACAGCCACTGAGTTCCAGGCAATGTGATAGGCTAGTGATTAAGAAACAGCCGGGCGCGGTGGCTCAAGCCTGTAATCCCAGCACTTTGGGAGGCTGAGGCGGGCGGATCACGAGGTCAGGAGATCGAGACCATCCTGGCTAACATGGTGAAACCCCATCTCTACTAAAAATACAAAAAACTAGCCGGGCGAGGTGGCGGGCGCCTGTAGTCCCAGCTACTCCGGAGGCTGAGGCAGGAGAATGGCGTAAACCCGGGAGGCGGAGCTTGCAGTTAGCTGAGATCCGGCCACTGCACTCCAGCCCCGGCGACAGAGCAAGACTCTGTCTCAAAAAAAAAAAAAAAAAAAGAAACAGCATAGGGTGTTCTGAGAATTCACAAGTCATTGGATGAAAAATGTGTAAATGGCTAGTTGTAAATCAACTTACTAAGGGCCACAGTAGAGTTCTTGAAGGATGGAAGGTGAGAGAGGACAACTAGTTGGAGTTACCAGGGTGAATTCACATGGTTGGCCTTTGACTTCTATATAGGGGGTGGCTTTTGCCAGGCAGAGAACTCACATAGTGTATGTGCAGCCAATTAGGAGAATATGGCTTTTAGAACTCTGAGAGATAGCTCAAGATGATCCTCAGCCAGTAATACATAAATGATTATTTATAGTATGCAAATTTGTATTTGCATACTATGGCCAAAAATACAGTCATATTAGTGTGTCAGCCATTGCCTACAATGTTGTGCTCTCTGAAGAGAAGGGTACATATGATACAGAGCCACCTTAGAGGTACGTTAGGATTAGGGGAGGAAGACTGGGCTTTACTACACTCCTGTGTAGACAACTTCTCTAAAAATATCCCCTCAGTCCTTAGTCTCTTCCTAGCTATGGCCAACCCTTCCCTACTCAGTCAAACTTCTAGAAAGGGTTGCTAAATTCCAATTCTGTATTTCCAGCACCTCATTTCTCCCTTACTTGTCAGTACAAGTAATCTGGATTCCACCCTTCACTATCAAACTCAAACTCCAACTAATCATGTTCTATCTATTGCACAACTTTCAGTGCTTAATTAACTTAATTCCACAAAGAAACCTGGAACTGTCCTGCTCCGTCTGGTTCATCTACTTCTCCAGCTGCTCTTCAGTCCTCATAGTTGGGCCCTCCTCCTCTCGCTGGTTCTAATATCCCCATAAATCTTTTTTGTTTGGTCTTTTTAGGTCACCTCACATATTGGCTTCTTAGGTCACCTCACATATTGGCTTCAATATTAACTGTTTATATTGATGATCTCAGATCTATACTTTCAGGCCAGGCCACTCCAGAAACCCATATCCAAATTTTCAACTCTCTACAAACTCTCTACAAACATCTTGAGTTGCGCCAAAAGCCCTTAGATTCAAATGCCCAAAACTAAACTTAAGATCCTATATCTTTTGCAGTTAAGCATATTATGATGAATTCTCCTTCTCCATGAAAATCTTTTAAAATATTTTGAAAAAAGCATCCTGCCCTCACTAAGCCTTCTATTACCAAGCAACTACATCATACAACTTATCCAGATGTCAAATTTATAGTAATTTCAAACCAAAAGAAATGACAAATCTATGAATACTGAAAAAATAGTTATCATAAAGTTCATTAACACAGTTTCAAAGAAAAGATCAGCTACCTTTTACCCAGGGTTTCTCATTATTATATATAAAGGTAATACATTTGCATCACAATGACTTTAACCAAAGAACTAATATTACTTTTTAAAGATAAAAGATGATCAAGCCCCATTGAATATGTTGTTCAGAAGATAGAGAAAAATACAAGATATATCTCTCTCCAAAATGAAATTATCAATATGCATTTATAAATTGTAAGTAGGGAATTTCATATTTTAATTACTTAAATTCCTGATCTAACATATACAATCCCTGATTCTTAATGAAAAATACACAGGATAAAGCACAAAATGCTAACTACTGTCTAAACTAGCAGTTTCCCAATGTCTTTTAATCATAAATTCTTCATCAGTAAAAATTTCAGCACACACATATTTATACATTATATACAAATTGTGCTTTACTAACATATTACATATACTAAAAATCTACAAAAATATATTTTTTCAAAAGGATAGAATTAAAAATTGGAAACTTTACTTTCTTCCCATAGCTCAATGCATTGTACAACCATAGGGGATATCCTACTTTATAAAATTTATCAGTATAAGCAACCATTATCTCTTAATCGTCAACCAATATTTTCAACTGCAAACATTTCTTAAATCTTTACTACATATTTACTTAGAGTCTTAGTTCTTCTTGCCAAAGGTATCTTGACTCACCTTCCCTCCAAAAGTGATCAATATTGGTGGCCCCAGTAAATCATCACTTAAACCTCTCAATTTCCTTCTTTTCCAACATCTATTTTTCACAACTTATTAGACAGCTGACATTTTAAAAATCAGAATCTCAGTGTGCTAAAACAAAAACCTGAAGACGATGTAAAGGTGAAGGGACAATACTATTTTCTCTCTGTCATGTCTAGGAATAGTGTTACCATTACCTCCCATGAAAGCACTCGGCCTTCAGATGTTTTTCTTATATCTACCATGCACTTGGCCTTTGCAAAGGCAGCTGATCAAACAAAAACTGGCATAAAAATTAAAGATGAGACTTAGAGAAATAAAGTTTGACAACTTCGGCTACGAGAGTATAGAGTATGAATCAACCCAATGCAAAAACAAGCAAACATCTGAAAACAAATCAAAAGAAATCAAATTATAATTTCTTTTTGTTCAAATTAATTCAGTACATACTTCACCAATTAAAAGAATGAACAATGGCCAGGAACAGGGTTGACATGTTTGTGGCCTTGTTAGTACATATATTACTTCATATTTTTATAAAATTGTAAAATAAAAAACCTAAATTATAAAATCAGCTAGCATCTACTAATATCCAGAACTTTTAAATTACAAATATTATTGAACACTTTTTGCCTAAATAATGCTATAGTAGTACATATTTGCACTACAAGTCACATGAAATGTGTAAAAAGAAGCATTTGCCATTTATATCTTAATGTACTGTACAGTTTGGTTACCAATTTCTACTGCCAATTTATTTTCTTCACTAAAAACACGAAGTATTTTTTTCCCCTATGACAATGAATATTAACATAGAATGTAAGGAAAGAATCTCTTGGAAATGGGTTTGATCTCTTCTGAGTTGGAAGACAAAAAACATTTGTTACACCTGGACAGTGCTTCTGCTCATGTGATAGTTTACTTTAAAGATCTCATGGACTTAAAATCTATTCATTTTTAACAGACAAATACGAAATATCTACACTATTTCTGGTAAACTAATTTGCTATAGTAAGCTACTTTAAATTATAACCTCCTGTTCGTTTAATAAAATTAAGATTAAAATATAGCAACTTTTTAGATGGCAATAAATCAAAGCAATTCATGTTATCTTTTTTAAAATACTAAGAAAATAATTCAGGTATAAGTCATGAAAATACAGATGTGTTGACTAAAACCTATCCCCTCTAAGTTTTTTTAAGGGTATAATAATTGTGATTTTGCCAGCAATCTAGGTTTAGTAAATGAGCCTCTGCTATAGACCTTGGAACTTTATGCTCAGTCTGGTTGCCTTCCTGATTGCTAAGTCTCTCTAAATTAGAGCAAGCAATTTCTCTTTGTTTTACCTAATATTTGAAAATGGCAAAAAAAAAAAAAAAAAAAAAAAAAATCCCCTGGGTCACTGAAAATTATCCTTTCATTCCAGCCGCCTGTTTCAAGTCAGTCAAAACATTCCAGACTTCAAAAGGAGGCTCTGCCTTCTTAGGCCATTTTGGTGTCCCTCTATGGTTGGCCTAGGAGGGATCGGTTATTTGGATAAATTAATTTCTGGAGCCTGCTGGCCTTCTAGAAGACCTCAGTGTCTGACTGCAAATTAGTTCTACTGAACATGAAGAAATCCCTGGACAGGCTAGAAGAAATAAATGGTGATAAAATCTAATACTACAATGTTTGTAATGTGATTTTATTCTGCTATGTGGCTTGTAAGCACAGTTAATGTTGAATTAAATATTTTAAATTTTTAATAAAGGGCATGAGAGCAGAAAATCAGATCAGTATCCAAGTCATAGCAGAAAAGGCTAAAAGCCAACTTTAAAATAAAACTTCCAGCAGGAACCTTTTATGAGAACAAACAATAATGTCCCAGTTTTTTCCACAATCAACTATGTATTTACATTACAGATACAAATCCCCTCATTGGCCACCCCCTCCGCTGAGGCAGGAAGTCATGCAGTTGAATTATGCTTTAGCTGGGCCTGTGAAGAAACTGCTAGGCAGTCCCTGAGCACTGCCCTGTACAAGTGCCTTAGGAGAGCTTATCCTTAAGGAAGAGAAGTCGAGAGCCAAAACTAACAAACAGGGCCCCTCAAGCGGAACAATGGCCCAGAAAACTCAGCAAAAAAGAAAATAAACTTCATTGGCAGTTTGTTTTTGACTGTTAAGAGCTTAACTACAACTCTATCAAGATTTTTAAGAAGGTAAGAAATTTCACACATACTGCATTCTCACAGCTGCTTGAGAGTTTATAGTGCAAATGTATCATCTTGTCTTGCCACGTCTAATCCACTTTGGGAGATACTTGTATCTTTTCTTTCCAAAGTAAACAGAATCACACCTCTGAGAAAGAGATGAAGAACACTTCCTCTCCCCACCTTCACACCCCCAGGGCCAGAGTTCAGCTTGAGTGAGCTGATCTAGCTCCTCATCAACTTGTGCTAAGGCTATCGAAGCACTTAAAACAGTTGAGATAATGAAGATCAGAAATAAAGACTAACGCTGTGACTTTTTTTTACATTCAAAAATACATACACGTAAAATAACCTAAAATACAGTATTCTCAAGACTTAAAAAAAGTTAACACATGTCATTTTAAAACTTACATAAGGAATTGCAATTATATTATCTTTGTAGTTAGCTGCAAGTATATTCTGGTTCCCAAAGTACCATGAATCTCAACAGGTAATTAAATTTGACAGTTAAAACTAAAATGTTTATCACAAGACTGGACACAATAGGTTAAGTATTGTTCCAATCCTACACTTGGGTCTGCTCTTTTAAAAAAAAAAAAAAAAAAACTTTATTTTTTTCTAACTCAAATTAAGCCAGCATTACTTAGAATTGAATCAAAGAGAAGACACATAGTATGACTAATAATAGATGGAAATGAACAATATAAGTAGATATATGTAGTAAATTAATAATAAGAGCATCAATAAATACTGAGAACAAAAACTACAAAAATGGCTGAATATAATGTTTTCAGTCATATCTCAAATCTGTCCTCAATACCACTCACATTTCAGTGACATGGAATTAAGGGTAAGATCATGATATTTGTGAGTTTCATTTTAATTTAACTGAGATACTCATAGTCTAATTTTTTGAAAAATTTGGAACTACATGTGGGAAATGATATATATGCATCTGTAGATTCACTACAGAAATGTCTAAAAATATAATGCATGGAAATGCATGCATCTATTAACCAGAGAAATCCCTGTAGAATTCTCTTCTATAAAACTTTAAATGGTGAAACAGGGTCTCTTAACATACATTTTTGGGGAGCTATTAATCTTATTTTTTTTTCTTTTTCTTTATTATACTTTTAGTTCTAGGGTACATGTGCACAACATGCAGGTTTGTTACACATGTATACATGTGCCATGTTGGTTTGCTGCACCCATTAACTCGTCATTTACATTAGGTATATCTCCTAATGCTATCCCTCCCCTCTCCCCCCCCATTAACATATATTTTCAAACCATCAAAATCTAAACATACTTCTTTTTCCCCCAAATGTCAAAAATGTTAAGTGAATTGCTTTACAAACCATAAGTCAGTGGTTCCCAAGCATTTCACAGGCACAACTCTGTTACGCTTTTCTCTTAAGGCTGCACACGTTTTCAAAGGTTTTTATTACTTAGTCACCAAGTAATCAGTTAGATAGCCCATTTTAAGTTCAGATTTATAACTGTCAATCTGAGCTTCTATTAGAAAGATAATAAAAGAAAAAGAAAAGAAAAGAAACAGGATAAGCTCCTTGAGTTAATTTATGACAAACTAAAGCTTATAAAGCTTATTGCTTAATCATGGATCATATGTCATTTTGCTAAATATTAAGAAGAATTAAGGGACTTTACTACATTATGGGGCTCATAGAGGGCTTGAAAACTAGCATGGAAATATCAAAAGTATCTATAATCTGTATGTGCTTTATGTGAAGCTTTCTGGAAAAATATAGCAAGGTTTCTTAAAAATTATATGCTAAGCCCAAAGGAACAGCAGAGAGCATTATGTATTTTGCCTTCTTAAATATGGAAAAACCACCTTGATCCTTATAGACCCACTTACTCTCTTTCATTAAGCACTAGGTAATAAATCATGAATTCACTAACTCTCAGCAGTGGAAAGGATTTTAGAAGTAATCCAGTTCCACCTTATTTTCTAGGCAGGAGTCTCTAACAGATTATCACCGAGCAGTAATGAGCTAAAGCTGTATATGTAAAGTGCTTAGAATGGTCTCTGCTACATAGTAAGTGCCTAATATACGTTCTTTATTTTCTGTAGTAATAGGCACTGGACATATCCAAAGAAATAGAACTAATCTCTCCCAAGAAAATCAGCTGATTTAACTTCTTGTAACTTGCAGTCCTTAAGGACTGTTAGTGGTTTAATGACTTAAAAATATATAATGTATGGAAAATTCTGCTATCAATACAAACTTTTTTTTTGAGACAGGATCTCTGTGTCACCCAGGCTGGAGTGCAGTGGTGTGATCACAGCTTACTACAGCCTTGACCTCCAGGGCTCAAGTGCTCCTCCCACAGCCTCCCAAGTAGCTGAGACTCCAGGCCCATGCCACCACACCTGGCTAATGTTTTTATTTTTTGTAGACAGTGGTCTCACTATGCTGCCCAGGCTGGCCTTGAACTTCTGGGTTCAAGCTATCCTCCCACCTTAGCTTCCCAAATGGCTGGGATTACAGGTATGGACCACTGTACCTGACCTCAAGCAAATTTTTTGGCAACAACTTGAAAGGATTCTAGAAACAAGTTAATATGCAATTCTATTATATTTTCATTTTGTAGTAAAATACGCTTATGTTAAAAATTTTCATTATAGTATTAGAAACTTGTTTTTCTACGTTTACAAGTGCCTTTAGTATTTATTATCTTTTCTCATGTTTTAAGGTGAGTGAGAACATTACAAGAATTTTGGGCCTAGTCTTCCAAAGTAATATAAAATTCTATTCAGCTCTTTTTTTTTTTTTTTTAATTTTTTTTTTTGAGACGGAGTCTCACTCTGTCGCCCAGGCTGGAGTGCAGTGGCACTGTATCTTGGCTCACTGCAAGAGAATGGTATGAACCTCCCAGGTTCATACCATTCTCCTGCCTCAGCCTCCCGAGTAGCTGGGACTACAGGTGCCTGCCACCACACCCAGCTAATTTTTTGTATTTTTAGTAGAGACGGGGTTTCACTGTGTTAGCCAGGATGGTTTCAATCTCCTGACCTCGTGATCCACCCGCCTCGGCCTCCCAACGTGCTGGGATTACAGGCGTGAGCCACCGCGCCCGGCCAAAAATCTATTCAGCTTTCATTGGCAGTGAAGGTGAAAGCCACTAACCTCAGTTACAACTACAGCAAATCAATCACCTTTGTCCCAAAAAGTTAATGTAATTTTCAAAGGACTCTAATGCTCAAAGCAATGAGAAGTTCACCATAGAATCTCATTGCACACTTGTGTGAATTACCCCTGTTATTTCTCTTGCTGCCATTACTAATGGTTCTGTGAATTATAGTCCCCATTCAATGTCATAAATAGATCATATGTTCATTTGAAAATTTTCACTGGCTACAATTTTGTTTTAAGATGGCAGCCTGGCTCACAGTTTAAATTCCAAATGAGTGAGAAAGATGTATATCAATTTTGAGATACCATATTTTAGAAAATTTTCCTAGGGCAAACAGAAAGAAAATCATTTTTTTTTTAAGGCTAGATAAAATAAAATGAAATTGATGAAGTTAAAATACAGATCTAATTTTGTTAGTCCATACTAAATAGTGAGTACACTTCTTTTCCCAAGTAATTTGGAAGCTGAGCAAACAACTAATTCTAATCTGTAATATAACACATTTAACAAATGAACTTTAATAAAAGCCAACTTTATGAATGAAATTTATAAGTTATTTGAGTTCCATTTAATCACCAACAGCTTCTATTTTGAGAACACAAATGGTCAACGCAGGCATAACTAACCAAATAGAAACATTTTTCAGATACATAATTTCACACACAAAATATTTTTGAACTCATTTAAAGGTAACCTTCCCAATTTACCAGATGAGGCCAGGTAATCATGGTATTGTGTTAATGTTTCACAGAAACTTAGGCAAACACATCACTAAAAATCACCAATGTGAGCACTGAGAATGAATAAAGTAAAACGTGTACTCGGTCATTTTTCCTTATGACAGAAAAACCTAATTTTTGTAAATAGAAATTAGAAATGTTATATTAAATAATCAATCCCAAACCCAGCATTCATTTTTAGACTTGTAAAATATGACTAGTATTAAAGTTAATACCTGAATATGCAAAGCATAAAATTTCATTCTTGAAAAACATCCCTGCAATAGCTATACTTTGAAAGAAATACAACAGCCTCATTAAAGAAAGAAATCATCACATACTATATACTTTGCCAAATGTTTTTGATATAATAAAAATTTGAGCATTTCTAAACATCAAAATAAATTACCATGAATTCTGGAATCCCTGAATGGAATTTTAGTTTATACCTGAATTAAACAATCACAAGAATGGGTGAATGAATGTCATCCATTGCAATATTTGTATGGCCCAATACAATGATCTCTGGCATCCCTTTGGACTATAGATAGCATATTTCAAAATGAAAAAAAAAAACAATTAAATAAAATCAATAATTTTAAAAAAAGTTTCTTTTCCCTTCTAACTTACAGAAAGAAGGAAAAAATATTAAGGAGGACACAGGAAGTATTGTTTTTGTTTTGGAATACAACCTGGAATAAAACACACACATTTGTTGTCTTTTGAGATATGCTCTTAATAAACATGTACAGTTTGTATGTTACTACATTGCTGACTAAAGGCATCATGATTGTCTTTGGATCCTCACAACCATTCTGAGATACCCAGTACTGAAATATGATCCTCATTTTGGAGATGAAGATGGGGGCTCAGAGATGATCAGAGACTTGCACACACTTGGGCAGCAGCTGAGTCAGGGCTCCAACACTAGCCTTCTGTTGCCTGACAAACCCACGCTCCCTCCTCTGCCCTCACAGGTATGCGCTGAATTAACGTGGTAAGAATGTAAGTTCAGTTACTGTTTTATTGATACAAGATGGGAGTACAAAGTCAGAGAGTTGCATGAAATCAAAATTTAAAAAAAAAAATGAGAATGTGAGTCTAAGTTATGTTGTTTGAATTTGGGAGACCACTTAAGGAAATTTCATGAATTCCTTTGAAATATAAACATTAATTGATCTAATTTAATCTAGTGGAGTACCTTAGAAAAATTTCTTCAGGGAATAGAATTTATTTGCACAAAGCACATGAAATTTTTGGTATGCGATTGTTAACATATTTTGCCCACCTAATTTCATGTATTCATGTACATAAGTTAAATTAATCTATATTATTAACTTCTTTATAATCCTGTTTTTATAAAGCAACATTTATAAAATTAACCTCATCCCCAAATTATCAAAAATTTTCAATTAATGGAGTTCAAGTTAATGATGTTTAATAGCAGTGGTGTTTGTTTTTAAGACACCGCTTACCTTCATGAAACCTGGCAGAGCAAAAAAACCTCTAAGCTTGATCCTGGCCTGTTTCCAAAGGTGCTTGTGTGCCCTGGAGACAAGTAGGGGCTAAAGCTGCCACACTAGCAGGCCTGAAGATCTTTTTCTGTTTACAAAACCTTGGCTCCAGGCAATTGTACTTATTCACTCATTCAACCAAAACATTTTGCACATGGATGTGCAAAATAGTGAAATAGTGAGTGTCAGAGGGAGGGTGGTTGTTTCTTTTGCATATTCTCTGCCCTCAAGCAGCTCATGGCCTAGAAGGCAAACAGACTTTTAAGTTTGGGTGAACAATACAAGCTAGAATAAAATATATGCTAATTAGCAGTTCAAAGCATTTATTGTGTGAAGAATTAAGATAATGTTTCAGAAGAGCAGATAAAGATAAATAAATTGACATCTGAATGTACCCAGTCTACAAAAACAGCCAGTGATAGATTCTGCATAAAACAGAATAGGAGAAAGAAGAGTCATATTAATTATACCTATCTAATTACATATATTTATATAATTAGTTATATATAGCATATATGCTATTTTAATATAATTAATTATATTCATGATCAAGCTTCACTTTGCTTCAAAAATACTGATTATCAATTTTAATGGAAAAATAGGTTGATAAGATCCGTGTATTAGTTATCTATCACTGTGTAACAGATTCATTATCTCACACAATTTTTGAGGGGCAGAACTCTGGGAGCAGTTTAGCTGGGTGGTACTAGCTCAGGGACTCATGAGAACATTTCTTGGCTGTCTGCTGGGGCTGCGGTCATCTGAAGGCTTAACTGAGGCTGCAGGATCTGCTTGTAAGATGGCTCACTCCCAAGGTTGTTGTGGAAGGCTCCAGTCCCTGGCTACATGTGCCCCTCCACAGGGATGCCTGAGCGTCCTCGCAACATAGCAGCTGGCTTCCCCCAGAGTGAGTGATCCAGTAGAGAGCAGGGAGAAAACCATAGGGGCCTTTGTGATCTAGTGTCCACAGTGGCCACTGTCACTTCTGCTATTTTTTTCCTCCCTGTTAGAATTGAGTCACTAAGTCCAGACCACACTCAAGGAGAAGGTTCATCCAAAGGGCCCCTTACGAGGCTCCATCTCTTAAAGGGAGGAGTAGCAAATAATTTGTGAACATATTTTAAAATCACCAAAAGCACATCCTAGGAATGGGATACAAAATGTAGAAGTACTTATTTATCACTATTCTAGGCATGTTTTAAAATTAATCACAGGAACATTGTATATTATATTAGACATAAATAAAATTATGGATGCACAGAAATGTGGACATCAAAGAATCATTATCACATTAGAGCCAACATAAAGATCTACGGGTTCTACAACAAGATTCATTGGCTGATGGATGAAGAAGACTGGGGGGAAAAAAAAAGAGAAGCAGGATTTAGAAATATAGAAATGTATCACACTAGGGTTCAAATGCAATCCTGGAACTATGGAACTGGATCGCTGAACTGAATACTTGAGTTCACACAGATGCTTGACTTTGATGATTGGTCTTCCTGCCCGTCCCTTGGTGACCACCACACATTTATTTTGTGATGCAAAGACTTTATAACTTCAGTTAATCCAATACAATAAGGACACCAGTCAAATCATACTGTGTTAAAATCAGAAGAGATCTTCTCCCAAATTTTCCATTTTACAAATAAAGAAAATGAGGCCCAGAGAGAGTAAACAGTCATATTCAAGATGTCAGGGCTAGCATGACAGGAATAAAATGAGAAATCTTGAAAGGAGAGGGCGCACAACTGTAGACCCACCTTGCATGTAGGGATAGTCATCCCTGGGTATCTGTGGAGGACTGGTTCCAAAACTCTCACAGATAGCAAAATCCTTGGATTCCCCAGCCCCTTAAGTTGGCCCACTTTATTCACAAGTTCTGCATCCCATCCACAGATAGGAAGGGCTGACTGGGGTAACAACAGAACAATGCATGGATCCTCCTTTTATCTACATACATGAACATTATCCTGGGACTCTGTTCCATATGTCTATGGCAACTTTCATGCCACGTCTGCAGAGGTGAATGCATGTGATAGAGATTTTCTGGCCCTGGAAGCCTATAATATTTCCTATCTGGTCCTTTATAGAATAAGTTAATTGTATTACTGCTATACCGAAATGGCTTTCTTATTGTAGCTCACACTTCTGGTGATTACCAGATTTCTTTTTCTTTTAAGTATTTAAACCACCCACCCTAGCCCTTGCCCCCTGCCCCACACACACATAAAAAACAAAGTCCTAAAGTCTGTGGCTTTTATTCAGAAAGAGAGATCCACATGCCACGATTGCTAGCTGCTCACCGACACCAGTTCATAGTTCTTTAAACTCTCAGACTCCTGCATGTTAAGAGTTCCAGATCAGAGGCAGCCAGGGGCAATGAGTCTCAATGGTTAGGGCCCCTCTTTCCTTTCTTTCCAGCATCAGCCACAAGCAATTTTCATCTTTGTCACACTCCATCTGTTTGGTGCATATGGACCAAGTGAGCTACACCAGAACACAAGATGTTGGCCAGCTCAGATAAACAAACATTTACTGAGTGCACGTAGAGGGCTTGACATTGTGTTTGGCCCTGGAAATATAAACATGTCACTGTCCTGGCTCTGGAGTAATTTTCCTGTCAAGGTTTTATTTTTTACTGAAAATACCCAACTGCTAATACAACCTGGTGCCCAATGTGAACTTTGACGTCCAGTCTTTTTGAAACTCAGATCACATTCTATCCTGGGCTCCTTTACTGTGCCCAAGCCAGCCTTGCCTGTTCAAATGAAAAAATTTGCCTAATTCCTTCCAGCATGGTCTGATGTTCCAAGTCATAACCTCATCTTAACCCTGTGAATGTCTGTCCGTTACATCAAAGTTAACAGATAGTACCTCATTCCCCCCGTCAAATACATTTTAATTAAATAATGACTAGTGAGGCCATCCCAGCTCAAATTTGAACCCAAGAAGTTGGGGCCCAGAATCTGTGCTCTCATTAATGGTATGTCTTTCGTACATTATTTTTAATCACACAATCATGCAAGAAAGGTATTATGCCTAATTTACAAATGAGAAAGAACTGAGGCTTGGAAAGGCAAAACCAACTTGCCCAAGTACAGAGCTAAGACTGAAGCAGATGTGTCTGACTTGAAATGTCTTGCCCTTTCCAAAAAAATGCTTCACTGGCCTTGACGCTAGTGGCTGTATATACTGTTTTCCAGTATACAAAGTGCTTTGGCATATGGTATCTTTATTTCTTCATCCTGGGGACCCAGCAATATAGATCTGCTATCTCTACTGGTAAAAAACAAAATTGAGGCATAGAAATTGAAATGACTTTCATGAAGTTATTTATTGAAAGAATTCTTAGAATAAACTGTGACTCAGAACCAGGAATTCTGAATCCACGTCAAGATTCTCTTCACTATGCCTAACTGCCTTCCCAAGTTCAAGTTATTATCTATTTGCCGAGTACCCACCACATCCAAAAAGACTACGCCAACTCTAGGCCTTATTGCTTCATGCCAAAAACGCAAATCATCATTGCTATCAGATAGATAAACAGAAAGATGAAAAATTAGTATACTAGAGATATAGCATTTAACTGATAGTTGTTAAAAAACCTTAAGTATTGGAAAATAATTATATATTCATTATTAGCTTTGCCATCATATAGTTAGATTATAGGTGATGGCATATCAACGGTTAAATCTCCCCATCTGTAAAATGATGAGATAGGATCAGATATGTGCTTTCAAACTGGTACTTCAGTGATCTCAACCTGGGAGTTTTCTGAAGGTCCATCCCAACAGCCAATTATTGGGTGGTCTGCCCAGCCCCTCCTCTGGGAACTGTGGTGTTTCTGCTGCAGTGACCTGCTCTATCAAGCACAGGATCACAATGCATTCAGGACCAGTCAGAGGTTTTCTTCCTGCATGGTGGATGACCCAGTAATATATAAACCATGGTGGTTAGCCAGCACTGTGCAAGGGGAACAGAGAAAGCCAGTCTATAAACAAAAAGAGGACTGAATAAAACATGCAGGAAAAAAGAAAAAAAAATTACCTGAATTCCCCAGATGCCCTCTTTCTTAAGACTCTCCTTTTGTTTGCTTATGCCAGTTCATGATAAGTTCCATTACTTGCAACCACATAAACTAGTTATTCAAGGTGCTGAGACAGGAGGGGGATAGGCAGGCAAAAAGATAAGTGTTTAGGCCCCACACTCTTATTCATTTCTGTTATGGGTTGAATTGTATCTCTCCAGAAACAATAAGTGGAAATCCTAATCCCCACTATCTGTGAATGTGACTTTATTTGGAAAGAGAGTCTTTACAAGACGTAATGAAATTAAGATGAGGTCATTAAGATGGGCCCTAATCCAATATCACTGGTGTCTTTATAAGAAGACATGGAGAGGCACAGATGTAAGAGGGGCGAAGGCCATGTGACAATATAGGCAGAGATTGAAGTGCTGCAGCTACAAGTCCTAGAAAGCCAAGGATGGCTGGCACACTCCCAGAAGCTAAGGAAGGATTCCCCTCCAGGTTCCAGAGGGAGCATGGCCCTGCTAACATGTTGAATTTGGACTTCTAGCCTCTAGAACTGTGCAGCAATGAATTTCTGTTGTTTAAAGCCACCCACTTTGTGGTGCTTTGTTACAGAAGTTCTAAGAAAAGAATGTAGGCTTCTAATAAAGATGCTCTGCTTTAAAAAATGAAATTGTAAATCTCTGGATTCCATGGTTTTATAATTAAGTTATCTAAAAGTTTCACTTATATAAAATCTCACTTGGGTTGAAGCTGAATAAATGAAACGCTGATTTAGCATAAAAGTTCCCAGTTAATTTCACTTCTACACATGTATTATACTCGTATAACTACTTTTAGTAACTTCTGCTAAAGAGTGGGTTTCTTTCTATTAAAAAATAAATAATTAATTTTTCCAGGTTGGTTAAAAGTCACCTTTTATTTCTAGAATCTCCAAGTACAGGATTAAGGTACATAGATGTTTTATTTAATAGTTTTCTTGCAAAACCCAGCATCTCAGCAAAAGCTGGTCTTAGCACTTCAAATTTATCATAACTTAAAGGAGGTTACAGTTATGAGAGTACAATGGAGCCCTAAAATAAAATTATTCCAAGAAGATCTAGAATATCATCATCTAAAATTTTTGAAAGAAAAGTAAATTAAGTATCTACCATTTATAACAAAATGCTCCTTTTAGAGTCTTAGGAGACCTAATTCCACCCCACAATGCATGAGCTGACATCATCATGATCAACTATATGCAGGGTTGGTGTTTATAATACTGGATGCAAGTGTGATGGTCACATTTTTAAAATTGTATTGTAGACTTGCAGGCGGCCAGATAATTTTTTATTCGTGGTCACATTTTTCTAGAGATGTTTCCAATAAAAAGTACATTAGAGTTATGTTGTACTTTTCACTTTTCCAATAACATTTGAATACATGATCCCACTTGACCAACACAATTGTGATTTTAAATCAGAGAAGGCAAATATTATCATCTCTGTTTTATAGCAGAAGAGACTGATGCTTATAAATCTGCCCCAGGTCATACAGCTAGTAAAAGGTAAAATCAGGTCTTATGACTTCACATCTAAAATGTAGTTTCCAAAACACTAGGCTCTCTATTTGATTCAGACACAAGTTTTGGGTTATCGAGTGGTAGGTTTTTAACTGCAGCCCTCACAACTTCATAAGGAAAATAGAATGATTTATTTTTAAAATTCACTTTAAAAAAAGTTAGTAGGTTCTGGTTTTTTTTGTTTTGTTTTGTTTTGTTTTTATCTTGACATGATTTCTTTCTAGAAATCCTTGTAACCTAAAGAAGCTGAAAGAAGTGGTTATAGCTCTGCTGTTTGATGCTTGTGTTTCCAGTGTTTACCTTGGATGGGGACAATACCACTAAGGTGTCAGCGGTTTCACTGCTGTGGCTGCTGAGAGAGTGGAACTGTGCTCATCCAGATGGGAACCCCTCAGAGGCAAATAGAAGAGTGGCAAGATCATGACAGAAATGATGTGAAAGCCCACAAACCTCCTCCTCTCCATGATGTCCTCATGAAGTGAAGAGACAAGTGGATAGAACTTACAAAATCACACGTGTTACTGCTGCTTCTTAAATACAGGAGACACACAAGCAGAACCTTCCAGAATTAGAAAGGTGGATTTTCTGATTTAACACTTCTACTCAGGGTCATAGGATCAAAATAAGAAGTAGCTTCACCTCTGCCCATGGTATTTCATCATAGGATAGACATATTTCCAAAGCTCTGCTAGGGTCAAGAGGCTACAAGATAGGAATATTGCACTTTTCAATGTTCATACGATTAGCTATTTCCCCTTCCTCAAGTATCATCAGTCCCCTCAGAATTTTTAGCTTCAAATCTCACAGTGACAGTGGTAGCACCAAGATGAAGAACGAACACACCCTTGGAATGAACACATCCTTGTTTAAGGGTTTCCCTGCACTACCACCCTCCCATCCACTGAAAGCACAGGGAAGCTCCTCTTAGCCTTTCCCACAGAGGGAGAGACTCTCTAGGCTCAACAGACATCATGGAGCCAAAAGTACACTGGTAGCTATTGTCAGCCTCCTCCTCAGCCCAGAGCTCTGAGCTGAAAGAAAGACATGAAGAGGCAACGCCACCTTCTCTTTCGATCTTGTCATATATGTATCTATGGAGTAGAGAAAGAACCATTGAGACTTGAGAAAGAATTGTTGTTTACAACGGCAATAAAGATTCATAATATGATACTAATAAGAGCACATGCTGAGAGTTACAAATATGCTTTGTAAGCTGGCATTGTGTGAAAAAACTTTCAAGAAGTATTATTTTGTCTTTAATATCATCTTTCTGACAAGATCAAAAGTCTGATTCCTTTGATCAGAAATATGCTTATGGAGGCAAGTATTTCAGCCTTACTGGAAAAGGTACAATCCAGAATACACCATTAGTAGGTGTAATTCTGTGAGCAAAGAGCTACAGAGTGTAAGAAAGAAGTATAAAATAATAAAACTGGAAAGGACCATAGGTTATATGGATTTTACTTTTCCCATTTTACAGATGCAAAAATCAAGGTTCCCAGAGAAGTACTTGGAGTAGATTTAATATATTTTTAGAATATATCATGGACACAATGGATACAACTCATCCATAAAAAGGAATAACCTACGGACACATGCAACATCACTGATTACCCTCACAGACATGGTCCTAAGTGAAGGAAGCCAGAAACACACTGACAATTCCACTTGCATGAACTTTTAGAACAGGCAAAACTGAGGAAAAGTGGAAACAATTAGAACAGAGGTTGCCTGTAGGGTCAGAGGGTGAGTATTGGGGAGGTACTGAGGGTGAAGGGTCCAAGAGGGCTTTCTGGGAAGATGGAGATGCTCCAATTTATGACACAAGGTGTAGGTTACACAGCTACATCCATTTGTCAAAATGGGGCAGTTAAGATTTGTGCCTTGTAATCCATATACATCTTATCTTAGAAAACTGTAAAGAAAAACAGCAATCTTTTGGTGGTGGTGTGATGACCAGGTGGGGGGAAGATGGAATGAGAATGGCAGAATGCTGTTAACTGTTGAAGTGGGCACAGGGGTTTTTTACTCTAAATATGACTGAAATGTTTTGTGACATAAACTTGTGAAAGATGAATGTGATGAGCAAGGGAATGTTCAATCATGTTTGGAAGTGTGAGCACTTTGGATACTGGTCAAGGACTCCTTTCGATTCCTTAAGGAGACAGGGCCTTGGCTGTGTGGCCCAGGCTGGAGTACAGTAGCACAACCACCTTTAAATTCTTTACATTCTTGAGTTACCTTAATGTTTTTAGCTACGTTCTACATCCTCTTCCCATCTTGAGCCTCTCTCCCCACCTTCCTAAAGGAAAGGAGAAACCTGAGAGCCAAAGGAAGCCCGAGGAGCCCACCCAAGGCCTCACACGAAGGCCTCTGAAGAGATTGTGACCCCTCCTGGCTGAGCAGGCAGCTGCCAAATTGCCAGGACAGAGTCTCCAATCAGTGCCACACAGTGTTTGCCCGTGAGAAATACCCCTTCCTTGTTCTGCACCTCTGAGATAGCCAAATACCTTTCAAGGTTGAAAATGCTTCATTCTCACATAACAAAAACAGGAGAAAATGAGACGCAATTATGTTGCCCTCTCACGTATCTTTCATTATGATGGCCAAATAAATTCTTTTAATCTTTACATTTTTTACCTATTTGTTATTTTAGTCTCAAATCTTACTTAATGTCTTCTATCTTAAATTCTGCCTTAAATTAGAATTTGCATAATACAAGGTATCAAAAGAAACATTATTGGCAGCATTTCTTTGCAGTTGTTATTAAATTAGTTGGTGATTCTCCAATGTATCAACTTGCCTCCATCTAGGGAGCAGAGTTCATAAAAGGTGGCAGTAAGAAGTTATTAATGAGTTTATTTTTCATTATTTTTATATGAACTACAAAAGTATTTTAACCTAATAAATTCAAATATCACAGACCCATCATAGGAGTTTAAACAAACAAACAAATGAATTAAACGGGTTGAGTTCGTTTTCTGTTTCGGGTAAAAGCTACATGATACAAAGTGATCTCAAAGTGCTTTACGTGAATTATCTCACAAGTTGACCTAGAAGATCCATAAAATACACTCGATAATTATATACAGCGTGACTGCAAAGATACCTTGATAGCACTTGACCATTTGTTATTAAAATTCCCATCCATTAGCAGTCCCGGCTTATTGCATAACACCAATAGGTCTTGTAAAACACATATTTACAGGAACCACAACAGTGTTACTAAAGATCATGCTTCGGGCTTGGAGTAATTCTACTGTGAACAAAGCTGAGCTATGAAATCACAGATTAGAAAGCATCTTATCTGGTCAGGGGACTTACAATGCAAAGTCACGGATGCCGCCCCAAATGTTGGTATGGAAATTTTCCAAGAAAACAACTTTAACTTACTGAAGTATGCTTTTATAAAATTAAAATTCATTGAATTATTCAAGTTCTAAATAACTCAAAGGTTATTTGTAAGATGACCCCTAATTCGGAATATTCATTTATGAACCAAAGGTAGCTTTCTTTCTTCCTGATACAAACCAGTAGAAAATCTGTGAACCCTTTCTCTGCTGCTCACAACAACAAACAAAGTATAACCTAAAGCTCTCTTATTTTAAAGCCCATTCAATAGTTCATCAAACTGTGAAACTTCTTCACTAAACACCTGTTTTGAAAACACACACACACACAGGTATATTCATAAAACAAATACATATAAAACAATAAAAAAATTGACATTAATTTAAGTTTTATGAAGCAAATATATGCTTTCTCTGAGGCAAAGAAACCATAAGCCTAAAAATTATCTTATGCATATTGGGATAATTACATAATACTAAAGGTTAGGTTTTTCCACTATGGCTCTACTTTTGATAACTGATACCTCTGAGGAAAGATATAAATTAGGTTAGGCTGATGAAATAGTGTACTACTTAATTCATAACCTTCAAAATCATTAAAAATTGGTACATTGGTACAGAGCTTTTGACAATTTTCCAGATACTCAGGTTACAATAAAAATGCCATGATGATTTTAAAAGTAATAACTCTTTCCTTAGGACTGACATTCTGTTTACTTACAGACTGTCCATTTATCCCGCGGGGGTCTTCCATTGAAGACTTCTTCTGAATTATGTATGGGCTATTAGCTACACACTTCTTCAAAGGGTTCCAACACCCCTGCACCTGTGAACAACAGAGCATCACGCAGCTGTATTAATTGTGTGGCATGAAATTCAGAGCTGGCCTTCACATCTGCAGCTTTCCATTTACCAGCATGTATACACAAGTCAAGAACACTTACCTTCACTGAATGAGTCTTTAAAATAAATATTATGGGCTCACTGTTTATCACAATTTACATGAGCCAAATGTGGCCAAATTATAGCTCAGTTGTGTCTGCTGTCAGCAGCTGCAGCCCAAGGAAAGAAAGGATGGTAGGGTGGCAGGGGGAGCAGCTAAATATCCTTCCGCACACATTATTTTTGAGCCAGCAGTACAAGAGCTTTTTTTCTTCTCTTCTTTTTTTTTTTATTTTTGAATTTAGTTTCTCCATGCTATCTATCAACGTCAGCTGCACCACAATGCAAAGAGGAAATACTAACAAAGAAATATGATTGTAGTCTGAACAAAGATGAAAGAGAAAAAGCTAGAGTTGAGTGTTTTACCCTTAGGGCAAGGATATTATACTATTTCTTAGCAAGTTTACATTTGGTCACAGTTTCATGGATGATCAAGTCTGTACCTTCAGACTCAACACCTTCAGGAAGAATGGGTTTGGGGGATGCTTCAAAACATGTACAGTAATTGTGGCATTTTCAAATATATTCTACATGTAGCTATCTTAAAATATATATATATATATATATAGCAATTTAAATGCCACTCTAATTTCCTAACTTTCAGAATTAATTTTTGTGCTCATGCTCAAATGAGGTACTCAAAAGATACTCTCAGGCTTTTTGCTTGAGCTTGGCAACTGAGCAATTATTCTACCTCTCACATAAACACTAATGCAGCACATGTAATTTTAAGCAAAAAGTAAAATGCAATCTTAGTATTACCAAGATAAAATTACACAACAGAGAACATGTAGTAGTGTAACTTCAGTATCACTTTTTCTAAAAGTACTTGAATTTCTGCATGCTCACATATTAGGAAAGCTACTATAGTGGAAGTCAAGAGATTTCAATTCAGGTTCTGACTCTGCCGCTAAACAGCTGAATGATCTCATGTGAATAACATAGACTATCTGAACCTCAGTATTTTCGTCTGGAAAATGAGAAATTTTAACTGAGCATCTTGCAGCTTTATATTTTACACAACTATTTCATATTTTATAATATAATGAGTCTATGTATTTATAATTTTCAGGTAAAATATTCCAAGCATGGTTTATTTAAGAAGTAATTTTGAAGTCCTAGGAGAATTGTCCCTTGTTTGTTTTGCTCAATATTATCAATGCTGCAAATGTATGCCCAATCCACTGTCAACATAAAATTGGTGCTTTTTGGCCAACATAAAACATAAATAACTAGATTCTTAAAATTTAAAGAAGCCATATTAAAGCACTATAGTTTTGTAATTTTAACAAGAAACAATTCCATAATGTCAAGTTGTGACTAAATAAAAATCATATGAATGTATTGATGCTATGTCACACCAAGAAAATATAACACTTTATTCTGAATTGTACTCAACTGCAGAACAGAATCTTAAAATTCAACAGCATTGCTTTTAGAGGATTCCTTGCATAATTAGGGAAGAGCTATTACAGAATATCCTAGACTGTTTTCATTGCTTAAGTTACTCTCAGGAGGCACATTAACTGTTCCAGGCACCAAGGTGGGATTTTAAAATAATGATAATAATCCTACCTTACATTGGTAAAATGCCTTACAGTTTACCAAGTGCTTTCACACAAATTGCCCACAGTGCACCTATATGGGGTAAGACAAAGCCCAGTCTCATTCCTCACAGAAGGGAGCAGGTCTAAGACAAAGCCCCCTCTGATTTCCCATAAATTCCCATCCTCTCCATACCTGTCCTGTGAACAAGTTTCAATCAAAATCTGTACATTTGATATTCCAGGATTATTTCCCATGTGTTTCTTTCCCATATTTCCATACTGAACTTACTGAACAGTTTAAGGTATTAAGAATGGTCAAGTTACATGAGCATGAAAGGTATTTCATTTGTAATTTTATTTCTGCTGAAGATGAAACTATTCTGTACTAAATTTCATGTTTGTTATTGTTTCCTGGGCTAAAAAGAAAAGACAGATTATTGAGAAGTCAAAACAGTCAGCATTCATTGACTTCAGGTAGATGCCTCCAGTAAAAAAGACTACTACTCAAAAATCAAAAAATCACAGTGAGCCATGGACTTTATTTACAAATCCTCCAGTGCTTGCTAAATCAGTATAGTTGTTTCCAGATTTCTACATGTCAATCCAAACCATGAAATATATGACATGACTGGGTCTACTGATATTTAGGAGCCTGGCTCTGGTAAACCTTTAATTCCCTTGCTGGACTTGATCTTTCATGGTTTATAAATAAGCCTGTCTCCATAATAGCATTCATCTAGTGGAACTGCAATTATTTCTCTACCTGTCTCCCCCACTAGACTATAGCTCCAAGAGAGAGAGAACCATGCCTTACTCTCTGGTTCTAGTCACATATGGCACTCATTAAATACTCTGAATGAATGAATAAAATGAATGAATGAATGTTATTGATAGATGACAACTTTTGAATACTTGTAAACTCTGAGCTAGAAATAAATAGGCAGTTAAATAGTGGTGCTATCATTCAATCAACTAGAAAGCATCCACCAAATTTCTGGTCCTGAACTTTATTTCAAGTATTCAAGTATCCTAAGAAACAGGCTCAAGCAAATCTGGTGACTTGATGTTTATCTATCCACCTACCTGCCTGCCTACCTACACACATAGAGAGTAACTAGTCATATAACTAACTGTATAGACCTACACATAAACATTTATGGAGGTGAACTTAGAGGTGAACTTCTTAGAGGCTTTGTGTAAACCTAGGAGTGGTTTCTAGGAAAGGAGTAGAAGACTATCCAGGTAGGCTAATCTAGGTATAGATTAGGTAGGGGGACACACTGATGGAGGATTAGTGGGATGACATTTGTTTGGGGAGATGTGTGGAGTACCAGAGGCAGGTGCCTTGGTGTCAGAGGTGCCCCTACAGACAGATGCCATAAGTGTGGTAGCCATTACCAATTCATAGACCATCCCCAACACCTTGTAAAAGCAGGAAACTGGGTTAATCACTCACTTGTGCATCTACCCAAAATGGCCAAATCCTTTACTTACCCACTTTTGAGTCAACTATGGTGGTACCTCCCAGAGGAGGAGTGCCCCTTGGAGTTGTACACAGTGGAATCCTACCCATCTATTGACCCCTGAAGTGAAATTTTCCTTCAGAAAGAGGCAAGGACTAAGAGGCATCTAGGGCCCTGTCTACCAAGTCTAACATTCTGGGTTAGCTATTCACCCTAAGCACAGAGGAAAAGCCTCTTCCTGAAATGTACTGCATCAACTCCTTAAGTAGAAAAAAAGGGTCAACTGAAAAAAAATTGAGGAACAGCTGCACGGTGTTAGGCTGGAGATGCATTTAATGATAGCCTGACTCTCCATATTTTGTAGCTGTATGAGGCCATCTAAGTAGAGCAGAAAGTGGCATGCAGCCCCTTCCATGGCCACCACAACCCATAGGAAACAGGATAGGGGCACCCACAGCTCCAGGTCGTAGAGTGCCTGACTGGCATTCACAGTACCAAGCCAGATGCTTGCATGGGCATCTGTTGCTGAGCAGAATCGGCAGGTGGCATGAGGAACAGCAGAAGGCCTCTCAGACAACAAGGAAACAGGAGTGATGGCCACATTTGAATTGATTTTTTCAACACCTTGGGGAACTATGCCTTCTTCAATCCTACCCTCAAAGAAACCCAGCTAGGGAAAGTGGAGCAGGAGAACTCAGTCATGGTCTTTGCTGACCATGAACGAAGGGGATGTTTTAGAAAGCAAGATTTTGGACTGTTAATGAAAAGCTAATTTTGTTAGGTAGCCTCACCTGATACAGGAATAATGGAAGTTTTAGGAAGTGTCTTATATTTGCCACTCTAGGGAGAGTGGAGTGGAAAGGAGTTGAAATCAGTGTACACATCCTAGCAAATGAACGATGACAATAAATGTTAGATTTAGATACTGATCTAACAGACTCTGCAGAAAAACACTAAATTGAGACTATAATCTGACAAACACTTGCAATCATACAAAATCCCCCTTGGGGGCCCAGAAGCCTTAGGAAGTTGGGCCACTGGTGATGACATTGTAATTATAAGAGTTCTGATAAGAGTTCAGAGGTACATATTTGGAAGTGATATTTTATGCCCTATTGCAATCCATAGGCCTATTAATTTTCAAAATACAGAATAGCTTTAAACACAGAAACTTTAAAGTACATAAAATAAAATCTATTCTGTGCATTCCTGCTATAATTTAAACTCTCCCTGGGCTGCCAATCTTTCTTCCCAATTCTACAAACAGCCCCTACTCCTTAGAAAAGAAAAAAAATATGCAAGAGAGCTCTGAGCCTAAAGTTTTCCCAGGTTCAGTTAAATCCATATTCACCCTATACAGACACATCATTCTTATTCTCTCCATCAGCCAAAGCCAGACAGTTGACAAAATAAGCAATAGCACCCCATTTTACAGGTAAACCTTATCTTATTTTTATTTTAGTTCTCGCTCATAACAAACATCCTGGCTATTTTCAGAACAAAAGATTAGGAGAAGAAAAGTTGGACAAAGTGTAGATTATCCTGACATGAAGCAGACAGAGAAAGGGTCAAGCCAGGCAGGCCATTGGGACAGACTTCCCAGGTTGAAGAAAAATAGGGTGGGGGTGGGAGTGGGGGGTAATATGCTTGGGAAGAAAACAATATTTATGTTTTGTTTTATACTTGACATGTATTTTAATTTTTCCTGCTGATTTTGAAAAATGGGTTAGATTTTAGATGCCATATTTTTCATCTCTAATGAACCAGAGACCCATCAGATACTGGTAATAACTTGTGGCTCCTTGGATGAAAGAATATTTTCATTACAACACACCATCTCTTTACTCTTTGCCTTCTCACCAAGTGTTGAGTTTTCTAACATTCCTGAGAAGCAGAAGGAAACTAGTGGCTGAACATTGCTTTATAGAAAAGAAAAGGGCTATTCTGAAATAAGTCCCCAGAAGACTACAACTACAGATTGAATAAACATATCAAATCAAGGGGTTTCTAAGAAAATTTACAAACAGAAGCCTGCAGTGAAATGAACCGTTGGATAAATGACCTCCAGAGCCCTACTCAACTCACTACTTCATGGCTCCAGAAGCCACAAGGTGCCATGTCTGTCACCTCTTCTGTGCTTTCTTCGCCTTCCTAAGGAATTTGGTTATATCAAAGAAACAGAGATTGGGCATACTCAGATGAATCAGACTCAGAAACCATATGCTCATCAGTCTTTCAAACAGTAAAAAGGGGTACATCCCAACCATTGAAGCTGTTAATGAAAAACAAGTTGGTCTCTACCTTGGTGAAAGTCTTGGTGAAAGTCTTAGTGAAAGTCTTGGTGAAAGTCTTAGTTGTAGATGTGGTTTCTACCGAAGTAAATGTGCACACCAATATCTTTTTATAGGTTTTCCACTCGTTTACTGGTACTGCTGATTTAAAGTTTTAAGGGTGAAGCCTGTTTATGAAGAATAGACAGGCTTCAAAGTAAATATGATCAGATTTCTGCTTCTACCGTATGTGACTTCCTTCTAACTTCAGATGAAAAATGCAAGGTAAGTAGAAAGTCAAATGAACTGATCCTTATTGGAATGATGACATGCTTATTTGGTAAGCAAAACTGAATTCAAACTATATTTTCAAGAACATTAAACTACAAATTATTTTAATACAGTACTTACTATGTGAACAACTTTAAGAAAACTCTAAATAAGTAATGATTGATTATTATTGATGGCACACCCATAAGGGATTTGAGAAACAGTGATATGTACACAGCTCGAGAACCACAGTCCTATGAGGCCTGTATGTAATGAGGAAATTCAAGCAACCAAAAGAAAATCATCTAAAACATAATCTAATTGCACATAAGAAGCTTTGCAATTTTACTAGGGTGGTATATTGATTCTGCTGCATCCACTGAATTTAGGGCATTGCTAGTCTTCTTCAAATGTTGTTTTGATACAATATATCACAGAAACAGTTTCTCAGTCTACTAAGTCCATAGGATCAGTCTTACAATAACAAGCTGCAGAACAACTGGCAGCAAGCAAAACTGGCTCCACTCAGTTGTTATTTTTGCTGCTGTCCAAATTAATGACTACACTTAAATGATGAATTTTCTTACTCTATTCAAAAGGAGAAGAGATACAAAATATCTACTCCTTTACTTTTTTTAAACTTTAAGTTTAGGGCTATATGTACAGATTTGTTACACAGATAAATTTGTGTCATTGGGGTTTGTTGTACTTATTTCATCATCCAGGTATTAAGCCTAGAACCCATCAGTCATTTTTCCTGATCCTCTCCCTCCTACCACCCTCCACCCTCCAACAGACCCCAGTGTGTGTTGTTCCCCTTTATGTGTCCATGTGTTCTTATCATTCAGCACCCACTTACAAGTGAGAACATGCACTATTTGGTTTTCTGTTCCTGCCTTAGTTTGCTAAATATAATGGCCTCCAGCTTCATCCATGTTCTTGCAAAGGATGTGACCTTATTCTTTTCTTGGCTGCATAGTATTCCATGGTGTATATGTGTGTATATGTACCACATTTGCTTTATCCAGTCTACCATTGATGGGCATTTAAGTTGTTTTCATATCTTTGCTATTGTAAATAGTGCTGCACTGAACATATACGTGCATGTGTCTTTAAAATAGAATGATTTACATTCTTTTGGGTATATTCCCAGTAATGAGATTCCTGAGTCAAACGGTATTTCTGTTTTTCAGTCTCTGAGGAATTGCCACACTGTCTTCCACAACGGTTGGACTCATTTACATTCCCACCAAGTATAAGCATTCCTTTTTCTCTGCAACCTCACCAGCATTTGTTATTTTTTGACTTTTTAATAATAACCATCTGACTGGTATGTGATGGTGTCTCATTGTGGTTTTGATTTGCATTTCTCTAATGATCAGTGATGTTGAGCTCTTCTTCATATGATTTTTGGCTACATGTATGTCTTTGGAAAGTGTCTGTTCATGTCTTTTGCCCACTTTTTAATGGGGTTGTTTGTTTTTTTCTTGTAAATTTGTTTAAGTTCCTTGTAGATGCTGGATATTAGACCTTTGTCAGATTCATAGTTTGCAGAAATTTTTTCCCATTCTGTAGATTGTCTCTTCACTCTGTTGATAGTTTCCTTTATTGTGCAGAAGCTCTTTATATCCCACTTGTCAATTCTTGCTTTTGTTGCAATTGCTTTTGGTGTCTTCCTCATGAAATCTTTGCCCATTCATATGTCCAGAATGGTGTTGCCTAGGATGTCTTCCAGGGTTTTTATAGTTTTGGGTTTTATATTTATCCTTTAGTTTTACCTAGAAAGATCTACCACCAAATACCTCCTGATATGTTAAAAAATATACCACAACAACTTGTCCCTGATGGAAAGCAAACAGTGGTTACCTGGAGCAGAGGTTGGGGGGTGATGAACTGCAGAGTGGCCTGAGGGAACTTTTTGGGGTATTGAAAGTATACTGTATCTCAATGGTGGTGTTTACATGGGTGTATATATTTGTCAAAACTCATTGAGCTATAAGCTTAACAAAGTTGAGTTTTAAAAATATGCCACAACTTACATTCCTATAAGTTATCAACCTTTTTTTCCCCAGTACCATCAAGGAAGTGAGAAACTGAAGTTTAGTTTCTGATAGATGGTGACTGCCTTCTTCACTGGGCATAATATCTATCCCTTGCCCCTCCAAATTAAACATGATGTTAGTGCTGATCTTTGCTTAGTTGTTTTTCCACCAATATCCTTCTCAAATGCAGGTGAGATTTATTTCTACTTGATTAAATTATATAGTTCAACCTCCAACAATATTCATTCTTAGGTGCAGAAATGAAGAAGGGGCTGAAAAACATACCCTTGCTTTAAGAGATGAGGATTAGGAAACATATAATATTCTTTAATATTAAGATCCAATTGATATTTCAGTAATTGATTTGATCCCACAGGATTAATTTTCTTTTAGCATTTAAATCAGGAATGAGAAAATAAATGCCCTCTTGCTCTACTCCAACACCCATCTCCAACCTGTGGCAACCACAATTCAAGTTTAGCAAAGCAATTTCCTCATTTCCTGGATGCTGACTCTTACTTTTCATTGCTTCTTGACCAAAATAAGGATTGCCTGATGGAATCAGACTGCAGGACTGCAGTCTCAGGGGCCAAAAAACCAAAAATCAAAAGACAGTAATGGAGAACGCATTAAGCTGTCAGAAAAGAGGCACTGATTCAGGGTTTCTTTGAATTTTACTCTTTCCTTGAAACCAAAGGGCAACTCACATTAGAGCAAAGCTAGAAAGGTTCAAGAAATCAGTCTCTCCTCAATACTATAAGAAGAGTTAATGGGTGGCATAATGTGATGGAAATATACATGGCAAAGGATGTTGTGATGGGGTCACAGAAGGAAGTCAGGGAATCCAAATTTCTATCTAGGGCAGGAATCATCTGAAACATCCTTGGCAGATAGCCAATCCGCTTCTGCATGAATACTTCTGGGAAAAGAAACTCACCTCCTGAAAGCTTCTGAAAGACGAACCTGCCAGCTCTGAACAAGTTTGTTAGGCCATCTGGTCCAGCGCTGGAAAGTTTAGTCTTTAGGAGGCTTTTCCTTATACTAATCTGAAATAGAATCATCGAAGCTCTCTTCTCTAAGGTCAATTTTTCTTCTGCATCAACACAATATTTCAAAATCCTCCTATACAAAATGATCCTTGAAATACTTGAAGATTACAATCTTTCCTAAAGGCTCTGCTCTCTAGGATTGAAACCTGACTGTACATCTTTTTAAAATGAGTTACTTACTTAACTTTCTGATTCCCATCCACAGGACCTGCCTGTTGGCCAATGACCTCTGGATCTGAACACCATTGGCACTTACTGAGCTTAGGGATACTCAAATTCTTCTGCAAATGGCCTATTTTCAAGTCATAATTCCTCTGTTCTATATTTGGGAAACTGATACATTTCTGTGAAATTCTCATCTCGCTAGTTTCTGCCTATCAGTCAAGCTCACTCAGATTCTCTTTGACTCATGATTCCGTAAGCCAACGACAGGGATATCCATTCCAGTCTTGTGTAATATGCCAACCTAAAAACCATCATTTTAGCTTTCTTCTTTCAAGTCACAGATAGAAATGATGAATGAGAGAAAGCTAAAAGCAGAGCCAGTCTGGATGAGTCAAAGGGTAGACTGAAAACTTGGTGCAGGAGGGTACGGATTTAAGTCTGTAACTCTGGCACTTATCAACTCTATAATCTTGGAAATATTAACCAGTCTGAACCTGTTTTTTTCATCAGTACAATGGCATTAATGCCATCTAATAGAATGGAAAACAATGACGATGCACCCTACACATAGCACATGCTCAATAAATAAGTGTGAATGGATGATAAGCACTTCATAAAGGATAAAAG
The DNA here is from genome assembly GCF_002776525.5 of Piliocolobus tephrosceles. Lineage (NCBI taxonomy): Eukaryota > Metazoa > Chordata > Mammalia > Primates > Cercopithecidae > Piliocolobus > Piliocolobus tephrosceles. Next base: position 72,500,080 of record NC_045440.1, read on the forward strand.
GTCATAAAACCATAATACAATATACTTAGTTGTCTACTTTTTATATCCATAAAAAATAGCTAGCTCATGTAAGTCAATTTTCTAAGAAAAATTAGACACTTCTAGGCATTGCATTTCAGGTTACTAAGATAACAATTAGTAAATCAATACCGTTATTGTAACACCTCTCTCTCTAATTATCTTGTGTAACATCTCAACTTTTTTTTATAGGCTAAATCATTCCACTACTAGATTTTTAGATTTTTTTCATAGTTCTTATTTTGTTCCTTTTTTTTTTTTTTTTTTTTTTTTGAGAGGGAGTCTCGCTCTGTTGCCCAGGCCAGAGTGCAGTGGCACAATCTCGGCTCACCGCAAGCTCTGCCTCCTGGGTTCACCCCATTCTCCTGCCTCAGCCTCCCTAGTAGCTGGGACTACAGGCGCCCGCCACCACGCCCAGCTAATTTTTTGTATTTTTAGTAGAGAGGAGGTTTCATCATGTTAGCCAGGACGGTCTAGATCTCCTGACCTCGTGATCCGCCGCCTACCTCGGCCTCCCAAAGTGTTGGGATTACAGGTGTGAGCCACTGCACCCGGTCTTTGTTCCCTATCTCAATTGGCACTTCTCTCTGCCTTCACAGATTCCAAATGGTGACACAAGTTACACGTTGCTCTCTCTTGGGCAGGGAACAGGTCTAATTTAGTTTCATTTTGACTGACATCTATCCCTGCTCAAATCTAACCTCACCTACCCTCCCAGCACATCAGTGTCTACCCTAGGCCTCTCCTGCTCACCTGCAGCTACCCCAGATCACTCCCAGATGCCCCTAGTGCCAACAACTCTCCACCTGGCCAATGCCCCTTCCACCCAGAGTCCTACATGATCTCCAAGTCTCATTCAGGCTGCTCCTCCAGGAAGCCTTGCACACCTCTTTTTTCCCCATCTGAGCACCGGTCACATTGGATCACAATTGTCCACCAGACTACTTGCTCTTTCAGTGCAGAAACCATTTTTATCCATGTAACAAAATATCTGATACAATACATATTTTCCAATAGTGGCTGAATGAACAACTCAAAGGAGAGATCCAGGACATTGAGGGTACTGGTGTTTCTGAACAAAATGGAAGAATGCCTTCATTGACCAACATGGACATCCTGCTCTTATATTATTCCTGTACTTTGCACTCGTAGCCAGGATCCTCTGTGCTTAGTAGACACTGTCTACCAATTTTTTTTTTTTTTTTTTGAGATGAAGTCTCGCACTGTCGCCCAGGCTGGACTGCAGTGGTGCCGTCTTGGTTCACTGCAACCGCCACCTCCCTGGTTCAGACAATTCCCCTGCCTCAGCCTCCCGAGTAGCTGGGATTACAGGCGCCTGCCACCACGCTCGGGTAATTTTTGTGTATTTTTAGTAGAGACGGGGCTTCACCATTTTGGCCAGACTGGTCTCGAACTCCTGACCTCAGGCAATCTGCCCTTCTCGTCCTCCCAAAGTGCTGGGATTACAAGCCTGAGCCACCGCCCCCAGCTCGATTATTTTGAATATATAATTCACACTTCATGACAGATTTCAGTCACTCTCCCACTGGAATTTTTTAAAGAAACCTTCAGTTTTATGAGATGATTTACCTACCTAGCATTAGTCTTGCTACCACAACAACAAAAGTCTGGTGGGCATTGATTAATATAAAGGAAACGATGAAAAGTGTTTACACAGCAGGCATTATTCCCACCCACCCGTCCCCAACCCTCATGAAAGGTAAAGCAGAGATCTTGTTTATTTTTCCTTGCTTTCCTAATTATTAATTCTCCGAAATAATAATTCTCCGAAAGCAGAAATAATAATTCTCCGAAAGTAGACCCCTCCAATTCATCTCTACGTCTTTTAACTCGCCTCTTTGACTTGGACCAGTCAAACCACTTTTGGCCAAAGGAAAGACCTGGGCCAGAAAGCGCTAAAACTAAATATCTGCCTGCCCGGGCTGCCCTCCAAATGTTTCCCATTACGGGAGCTTCGAGCGCATGCACATGTCTAAGACGGCAATCACAACATCAAATCAGGCAAGGAGGACCCTCCCCTCCGTCCCCCGACGCCCCATTCAGTTACTACTTCCCCAAAGGAAAACAAACCAGCCTTTGACACATCCCTCCACGTGCAGCGCCCGACGCTGTGGGCCATGGGCGGCCGCGCCTCTCCCCTGCCTGCCACCGCGCAAGGCCCCATTATTGCGCGCGCCCTGCTCCCTACCAGGTGGCTTCGCGTACCTGGCGGCGGCGCCCTCGGCCTCGGAGGCTGCCCGGGCGGGCTGGGGCTCGGGCGGCGCTCGCTGGGAGTCGGGGCGCCCCTCAGCCGCTTCCTGGGCGCCGATCGCCGCCCTCCTGCCCCCGGGTGGGGCCGAGGGCGTCAGCAGCCGCGGGCTCTGGGCCGCCGCCTGGGAACCCAGGGTCAGATTTAGTTTCACAACAACGTCTCCTCGACACCGCAACCCAACTGGAGGCCGAAGCCGAAGGGGCGGCCGGGCGGGGCGGGACGGGAGCGCGGCCGGCGTGGGCCACGGTGGGAAGCGGGCGCGGGGGACCCCGGCGGGCCCCGGGCAGCGCGGCTGCACTTACTCGTGTCACAACTGCTGCGGCGCGGGGCTGAGGAACCGGTTCTTCCAAAAGCAAACCGAAAATGGGTAACAGAGAGGCCGGGGCAGCGCTAAGAGGGGTTCCGCCTCGGTGTTTAGGGCAAAAAACCCGGCTCGGGCTTCCAGAAATTCGAGCCAGCGGTGGCTTTTTCTTTCTTTCCTTTCTAAACGCGCCTGTGCCTCCGGGTCGAGGGGCGCCCTTCGCGCGGCTCCGAGTGCACAGCGACACCAGGGCTGGCGCTGGAGAGGGGAGCCCTCTTCCCAGCACCGCTCGGGTCTTCCCCGTACCCCCCACCCACAGCCCCTTCACTGGGCCCGACGCCCCTCCGCTCTGCAGCCGGAGCCTGGGCCTGCTGCCCACTGCCCCACGGGGTGTCTCGGACGCCTGGTCCCTGCAGCGTATTCTACGGGAGAGGCCTCAGAAACAGAAGGAGGGGATGGTGGGTTAGCTCTGTCACCGCAAGGGAGCTAGGTGTGCATGGGGAGGTTCTGAAGGGGAGGATGTGTGGAATGATTTGGTGATTTGGGGCGAGGGGCTCTAGGTTGGATATAAAGGAATATTCAGTCAGCCTGAAACTTATGAAAACCTCTGGGATTCAAATAACTTTAGAAGTGATCTTAAAGGTATGTATTCTAACTTCTTACAGACAGCGTAACTGAGGCCAAGAATGGTAAATGGATTACCCCAAAGTCGGGCAAGGGAGCCTTGACTAAATGCCCAGGCCTAACCCATTATCCTTTCTTCTAAACTTTTTGCCTTTCTTTGCATCAAGGGACGCTTTGGGATGGTAGGGGGAAGTTTCTGTAACCCCAAAATTCCCTTGTCTCTGTAACCTAAGGGGAGCTAGAGAACCTTGATTCAACCTGCAAAGTATTTCAACCTTGGATGAAGCATCCATTACAAGCCAGTAATCTGAGATGTTCCTTCTCCAGGAACTTCCTCTTACTTGATTGGGGAATCCAATCAGGAGCAGTGAAAGATATGCAGATACCTTGATGATTTGCTCTTATAAGGACTCATCACTTCTCAGTGAGCATCAGAATGTTGGCTCTTCTCTCCCTCAGATGAAATCCCTTCCCCATCCCCCACTCAATTGTTCACATCCAATGAGATCATGTAAGCAAAAGGGCCTTAGAAAGTAGAAATCATAGCATGAATGCAGGTATTATTGTACATACTCTTTCAAAATTGTCTAGATTCACTCACTTTACCATTGTTTCTGTCAGTCATTGAGTTTCTGTTGACTTGTCCTAGATGCCATGAAGAGTCAGAACAATGAGATCTAATCCTTCACCTTAAAGGCCACAGATTATAGATTCTGAGATAAGAACAACACACAGGAAATCATCAGAAATCTACGCAAAGATTGATATTTTTGGTCCTTAACTGTTGGATATTTTTATGTTTTTAGACCCAGAAACTTTCCAAAATAGACCATGTATATTGGGTGAGGGAGACTTCATGTAGAAATCAATGCATCAATAAACTGTTAACCCAATAAGGCTCCAATACTTGCCCAAATAGAAATGTTAACCAAATTACGCAGGTGATGAGGGTGGCTTTTCCTTTTTGAAGAGGAAACTACTACCTATGCTTTCTACCTATTCATAAAGAATTACTATAACATAAAAAAGCAAATCCAGAGACTCTTAAAGATGAGGTGATCAAAAATTTTATTGGGGGGGGGCAGAAAAAATAACCCAAAGCTACCAGATGTAAGTGTTTGTTAAGAACTTATCAAAGGCAATGAAAGTTTCTCATGTCAAAGATTGCAAGCATACTATCTATTTGAAAATCATATTTTAAAAATCAATTTATATAATTCAGAAGTAACATATCACCTAAAATTTTTATGTATTAAATAGAAGAATTATTTTGATACTTTATCCTAGTATTCTTAAAGTTAGAGAGAACAGTTCTCAACCCAAATATCTGACCATTTTATTTTTTTAGGGAATCTCACTTTCACATGGCCTTGGATAAAAACCGATCTAAATGTTGAACCAGTTTCTGAATTTGAAGATGTGGAGAATTATTTCATCATTACTCTTTTAGAAAGGCTGTATGTTTAAAATATTGGCAGTAGTGGATTCAGCAGATAGAGTCATATTCAGAATTTTTTATTTAGGAAAATTATTTGCACAAAGTACATTTATTTTAGCACAGTATAAAATTCTTCATATTCTCCAAAACAGGAGTAGCAGGAGCCAATTCATCCAGTATAATGTATTCCAGACACTTGCTGGAATAAACAATGCTCTTGAGCCCCTTAGATGCATAGCCAATAGGGAGCTGTTGACTATTTGAGGTTTTTACACATCACTCAGCCAGATCAGAAATCCAAATCTCAAATCAGTCACAGGCACACAGTGTGGATTTACAGTCCTGCCTGGGTATAGGGTCACCACCTGCAAATACCACCAAAGATGGGTTTATTTTTGATTAAAGTATACTTAATTTTTAAATTTTAGATGAATACAAGTATAAATAAAATTTTCAATACAAATTTAAATGTCCTTTGCAACACCAAGCCGAAACAAGCTAGAACATATATTCATAATTATCCATCTGAGGTTATATTCGAGTTTACATACATATCTTGATACAGACGTAGATATAGACATATTTATCTGTAGAATTTCCATGAATAACTAGAATATGCCATAAGGACTCAATTATGTATCTGTTAGTTTATATTGGACTTAGAACATTCAGCTGTTTACATATTGTAACATGTTAATCCTAACTGCTATCCTAACCTAAATTATGTACCATAAAGACATGACAATGGTTTTTTTCATATGAAGGCACAAAAATTGCTGAAGTGTAGAGTTATACTCTGGCTTATGGCATAAATACAGAACACATGTGATAGAAACGTGCATTTAAACTCAGGTTCTATTCATATTCTCAAATACAGATCTACGAAAGGCAAAGGGCAAAAATCAACAAGAGTTTCTAGTTCTTTGAGCATTTATATTCTGCCTACACTGACAGGCTAGGTATGTTGTGACCAGTCCTGATTCAAAAGAAATTCTCTCTTTCACTCTATGTCTCTCTCTTTGTCTCACACACACACACACACACACAGACACACACACATTGAAAATTCCTTCATTATTTAGTTTGGCAATATATTTTCCTATAGAAAAACTTGCCAAATGCATCTAAAAGCAGTTATTCTTAAGAAGGAGAATGAAGATCCAACCCTTTAACTGACATCAAGATTTATTCCTGAGCACCAGTGGCAGAAGACTGGACCATGTGGGAACAGCTTAGAGTGAAGCCACCTCCCCAGGTGTGAGTTAGGAATTTTCTTATATACAGAAACAATTTAAAGAAACTTTGAATGGATGAATCATTTGTTTCCAGTACTGGGCTTTTTACTTTCACTTAGCTAAGTCACTTATTATGGTGAGGAATTATGTTAACTCTTTCAGTATAAAGTGCATCTCTTCAGTCTAGAGAGCATTAGTCGAAGACACTAGAACAATAATACCAACAAAAGTTATGCTAAGACTAAAGATACAGTCTCTAAGCTCTAGGACCTTTATATAAGTACATGCACTCTTTAATCTGCTGGAATATCCTGTAATCTGAAAATTATTTTATATGGCCATTGATCCCCTAAAACGTGTGAACTAAACTAGGGAGAAGTTTACTCACTAAATAGGAACTTATTACATGAGCCATAAATTGTGACTTTTCCAGCCAATTTCTTATTACATTAGGACTGTTTTTCTAAACCAGGTATTGTTGGCTAACATTAGGAAGTAAATTTCCCCATCAAGACTTCTAAAGGACATCACCAGATTCTTTAATTATACCAGGGATTTGGGAGGTATGCAGTGAAAGGATCTAGGGTGAAGGGAACAAGCTTACTTTTATCTTTATTCACTGTCAGCTTAGGAGACCAAGTGAGGAATGCAACACTAGGATTCTTGACTAGATTTCTACTAAAGTAAAGACTTAAGGTTAATTTTCAAGCAATGTTTTACCTATGTCTCATAAATAATTACTATGTTAAACTTTACTGTATGTTTAATTAACTAAAAAGGAAAACCTGTCCTGTTGAATGTTCCCTTTTAGTGAATCAAAGTTATTGAGATAAAATGTTTCTGCATGTTAATTAAATTTATCTAATTTTTATTTTATCACTTTTTTCTCTTGGCTTAAATATGTATACATATATGTCTATATGTTTTTGTTGTCATACATATGTATGTCTGTATATAGGCTTTTTGTTGTCAACTGTTATAGATGGAGCTTTCCTGAACTTTCAGTTTACTTTTATCCAGATTATTCTACTTACTGCCATATCCATTTGTGAGCTGACATTTACAAAGAGATGATATTTAACGAGTGCTTTTGGGGAATATGATTACTCAATGTGTCAGTCACGTTCTCCCCCTCCCCCTGGGAAAGGCAATGGCTGATTGTTCTTTTAAACTGTCTGTATCATATGACAAACATCAGATTTACTATTTTTTCTCACAACTAAGGAAGTTTTAAAATAGCACCTTTTTCTTCAAGAGTAAAATTGCAGGTGAATTTTAAAAATAATATTCATCATTTTGCTCTTCCAGTATGGTTTAGAACAGAACTGCATGCTCCACAAGTAAACCCCAATGGCCAGGAGAATGGAAATGCTTCGAAGTTTGACTCATGAAGAGTGGACCTCAAGTTTATGACTTTTAGATTATATTTCCCTAGACATACTACTTGCACTTATCTAGGTTAAATCTTATTTGCTGTTTCCTGACCATGCTTTTGGCAGATAGCTGATAGTACTTTTGTTGACTTTGGTTTACAGTTGTAAATTACAGTTAAACTCTTTAAAAAGAAAAATCTATTTCATTCTGTGACTTCTATCATCATGCAAAAACAAAACTAAACGGGTATACCCTTATTTCACAAAGGCCAGGATATGAAAGCTTGGATTCATCAAAAAGATGTAACATTAAAGGTTTTGTTCTATAAAAACACAGACTGGATGGAGGCCCATTGAGACGAAACAAGCAGCTCTCCTTTAGCCAACAATAAACCTGAAGAATAGTCCTAGAGGTAGCAGTGAAAATAACGTTCAGACTTCCTTGCCTTGTATGCCAAACCAAGCACCACCAATGTGCCAAAATTAGTGCCAAAGGAATAGTGGAAAGAGGAAAGCAAACAATACGTTGTTTGTTTGATAGGTATAACATATTTAAAGTGAGGAAAATTAAGTCTCCAACATGGTAATTGTCTTTACTTCTTAACATATAATAGGAGGCACTGAAAAGCTATTTTGGGTAATGAAAATCTAAGTGTCCTTGAATATTTGTCAGATGGCGGGCTGAATTGCTGATTAGGGTTGACTTGTTTTGTTTTGTTGTCTGTTTTTTGTTTGTTTGTTTGTTTTGTTTTAATTCCTTGCCTCCATGTGGTTTCTCTCCTAACAGAGATATTTTGTTTGTGTGTATTGCTTGGCTACGATATTCTATTTTATCAAATAAATGTATTATTTTTAATCTATCCATTAAGGAACAAAACTGAAAATTGCTTTATCGCCATCACTTAAAACCAGTGCTCCTACATGATATTAAATATATGTATAAACTGAATCATAACTCAAAACCATATGTTTATGGTGAGTTTGAAAGGAGGGACTCCAAAGGATAAATTTTATCATTTATTTTTCAGAATGCACAGTATACTAACAACTATTGGCCATTTTATTCTGAAATATCTGTCCCAGGATTTCACTTAATTTGCTGAAGATAATGAGGTAAATGGCTAGCCCAAATATTGCCTAAATCTAACATACTGTAGGTACTTCCCTTAAAATCATAGAATGTATATATGCAAAAGGAAAACTCAAATAACGACAGCTAAGGAAAACTACTGATCAACTGGGACAAAATGTTAGTTGGAGTAAAAACCAGTTACTCACACACACACATATGTAAGCAAGAAAACATATGAACCCTGTAGTCATTGCAGTGTGATCCCTTATAACAATTTTTAATCTTTAAGTTACGTATAATTTCTTAGCAGTCTCAAGTCACTAATTTAATAGGTCTGGGTCGGGTCCCAGCAACTCGGGTAATTCTTACATGCAAGCAGATGCAATGACATCCACGGAGGCAAAACGTCGTGTGCGTTTGTTTACCTGTATTCTGTGCTGTTGGAAGTGGATTGCCAGTGAGGCCAGACACAAGGGGATATAAACGCATGTAGAAAATTAATTGTGAGCTAGAAATGCTGATCAAATCGTTTGCATCACAAAGCAGTGTTTACTGTTAAGAAATACTGCAAATGTGGTTGCAAGGATCAAAAATGGGTGGCTCATTTGATATGAAAATTGAGCTAGGAGGAGCGAAAGAGAGAGAGAGAGAGAGAAAGAGAGAGAGAGAGAGAGAGACTGGGGTCGCCTGCAGGTCTGTGGCGACTTGGGAGGAATCATATGACCAAAGACCAAGAAACGGCTTGAGCCCAGTTCATACAGTTAAGCGAAATTCACCTCAGGTAGAAGGGTTTTCTTTCGTCGATTTCACCTTCACTCTACGGAAATCTAGCTTCTTAGGCAAGGTTTATCTCGTTTCTCAAGCCTAGGACGCTGGTGTATTTTGAGGCAGTCTCCTAGAAGTCTTGGGAGACTCTGGGAGCTGGTCCAGTGTGCAGGCGCGACCTATAGCTCTGCCTGGTGGATCTGCAATTCGATTTCAGGCCTTTTTCCCCCTCGGCATTTTTTTCCCCTGACTACTTGAGAGGAAAAAAACAAAAACTGTATAAGAAACTCGAGAAGAGACTGTGGGATGCAGAACCGCACACGTGGTCCTGCAAATTGGATAGGAGACTGGGGGAGGCGGGGAAGAGAGAAGTGAAACTGGAAATTATGGTACAGCTTTAGAATCCCAGAATCTCCATTGTTCTTTCCCAGTCTGTATTGTTTTTGGTTCTTCACAGCTGCACTTATCCAATAAAAGTGGAAGAGCGAAGGTGATGGTCTGAACAGGGATGTGTCTATGGACAGAAATGTACAAGCAGCATGTCGTGGGGATTTTTGCTGGAAAGCCTCAAACAGAGATGCAGTTCCTGAGACTGTTTCTAAGTAGTTGTAGATTATTTTACCAAAGATTATGAACAGCTTCTTTGTCCAAATCTAAGACACAGAAATGTGTCACCTCCTTCAAACAGGACATTCGAATTTCATTCCTTTAGAGAGCAGTCAAACCCTCAGGAATTAGAGAAGATGAAAGAACATCCTTTTATGATATGTTTTGGGCAGCTAAACAGGTAGGCAGATAAATAAAAGAAAGTGGATTGCTTCTGGAAGCTGTTTTGCTTCAGAATGTGCCTTTTGGCTAAAAATAATTTATTGTAAATAAAAGGAAAAGACAAACTTCTGTCAATGTAGATGCATCATTTGATAAATAAAATCGAAAACGAATTTTCTTTGGAAAAGGGAAGATAAAGTGCTACTTCTGATACCTCAATCAAGTCAAGATTTAAGAAAAAATATTCCCCAATAAGAATGTTGAATTTTGTTTTTCTTTTCTAACATGTCTTGAATGAAATAAAACCTGTTAACAAGATTGTAATGAAAACTTTGCATAATCTAAACATCCAAAGAGAAAAATTCTAGATTGATTGTATTTGGGGACTGCAAAGATTTTATTGCTAGATATCACCGAGGTAGTGGAACCAGAGGCTGAGAAAGCAGTGGGACTCTACCTGTGGCGGGGTGCCAGGGGGAGACTTTAGAAAACGTTCCCCCAATTACCAAAGAAAAAAGAAAAAAGAAACTGCATAAAAGGTTGAGCTGAGCTTTTTTTTTCAGGATATATTTTCAAATGTATAGATTTTGAAGGCCAATTACCAATTCACGAAAGTATGGAAATAAAACACAAGAGCAAATGCCAAATACCTGTGGTTTACGTATGCTTCGTAAAATCACAGGGTTTTTAGATTCATGTGGATAATGGAGAGAGAGAAAATGATAGATAAAAGTCCGTTTGGGTTTGTCGTGGATTTCCATACACGACAGATATTTTCTTAAGTTTCCAAATTCTTCATGTAAAAACACTTGTCTAATATTTTAAGCTTCCGACACGGCAGCAGACATGTCCTTATTTTGCTTCTCGGAAGTACTTGGGAAAAGATAACCCAAGAGATACTTCTAAGTGAAACCAGTCCTTGCTGGTTGACCTCAGGAAACCATGGGAGATGTGTGGTCATCTCTGCAAGGATGCTGGGTGTGAAAAGGTGAGGAAACTTCAACTGACATCCACCGCCCCATGTCCTTGTGGAGCTTTGAATAACGCTTATTTAGCACCATTCTTCGGATGCAAGGAAGGAAAAGGAGAGAGCTCCTTCCAGTGGGAGAAGTGGATGTAAGGGGCATTTTATGACGCCTTGGTGAGGAGGGCAGATCAGGAAAGCCCCCTGGAGCTGCTGAGTTTCTTCAAGATCGGGTAAGTCTGCAGATGAGGCCTGCCGGCCCTGAGCTGCGGATCAGTTCTGCGGGCGCTGGCTCTCTCCACGCCACCACCCGCGCGCCCGCGGCAGCCACAAGCGTCCCGGGCGGGGAAATCAGTTGCCTCCCGGCGATGCCTATTACTAGCAGCTGCTTCTGCTTAGCCCTGCGAGGGTCGGTTTGCCCCAGCCCACGGCCTCTCCCAGGGTTCGGTCTTCTCCCGCCCCTCCCTCCCTTTCCCGCCTCTCCCCACAGCTCCACAGTGGCCGCGGCAGGTCAACGCTGTCGCGCAGTCACTCGCGCAGGTTCCCAGCTCTCAGTTGGGGGTTCGGGGGGAGGCAGCAGGAGGAATGAGCCAGAAGGAACGGGAAGCTTTAAGCCCACCGAGGGAGGTTAGAGGAAGGCGCTGTGGCTGTGGGATTAGGAGGCCACAGACGGGAACTGCGCCGAGCTAGACTAGCTGTGGAAGGCTGTCTCTCCACCCCGCCAGAGCGCGCCGAGAAGGAGTGGGAGGCCTGGGCAGGAGAGAGGTGCTCTTGCGCCCACCCGCGCCCTGCTGGCCACCTGTGGCGTCGGGGAGACCACCTGTGGAGAGGGTGCAGGGATGCTGCTGCCCTGAAGCGGGACCCCCAGGAACTAGCGAAACGTGCCGGGGGAGAGCGCATGGTGACCCCAGGAGCAGAGTAACCGTGGCGGTCCTCTCCCTCTTTCTGGCACTCCACTGTCAGCATCTGCTAGAGACAAACGCCCAGGAAGCGCTGCGGATGCACACAAGGTTGATGGACTGGGACAGGAAAATCGCTTCTGCAGCGCGGGGCAGCACAAACTGGGGGCCGGGTCACTGAGGTGGCCCCGGCTGCAGCGACTGGCGTCGATTTCTCCTCCCAGAGCTAGGCGGGAGTGGGACCCCGGGTCACAGCAAGAGTCGCCCGGTGAGGACTGGCCCGGCCCGTGGCGCCTAGCTGTAAAGGGGCCTAATGCTGCGTGTTTGTCGCAAAAGGAGGCCTGTTCTGACACCAAGGAGTGTCAGATACTTAAGGATAAGCTTCCGAAGGGAGTTTTCACCTAGACTGCGGCAGTATTTTGGAAAATGAGCCTCATCCGTGGCTAGGATGAGTTAGATTTCCGCACCCCTGCACAGTTCTGTTCTGTGGGCTTAGCACTAGGAACAATAGCATCTCCCCTGCCCAGAAGTGACCAAAGCAAAATGGCCTATCGGGTCCTTCTCCCCGCCCACTGCCTAGAGTAGGGGGCTCATCTGTCAGTTGAGGGCACACCCCTTCGTGCCTGTGTCATATTTGACAGCCGAAGGGATCTTTGCTATATTGCAGTCGTCCAACCCTGCAGTTCTGCTGAAGAAGAGCATTCCCAGGGGTCAAGTGACCTGCCCACGGTGACATCGCTGTTTGCCCAGCGTCTAAAATAGTTCCTGGTGCAGAACGACCCACCAGTAAATATGTGTTCAATGAATGAACACCCAGCAAGGTGGTCGTAGACTCTGGATCGGATTTCCAGTGTATCTAATGCAAGTACAGAGTAACAGCAGGCTGGGGCGTTTTCCTCCCAATGCCGCGCTACAAGGCCAGGACACAGCACTCCCAAACCCAGATGCCCTCTTGCTGACAGATTCGGGCGACAAACCCCGAACTTGTCTCCCTTCTTTTCTGATTTCTAAGAATCCACGGCCTCCAGCCCTAATCCCAACCCCGCCTCCGTTTTCATCCCTAAATTCTAGACTGTTTTGTGGTCAGTACCATTTTCTTACTATCAAAAACGGTGGCCGGCAGAAAACTACGATAAGTAAAGCATAGTCTCTTCTCGCCTTTATGGACATCCCCGCATTTTTTGGCGTTCTTAGCCTCGGCCAAGTGCAAGCCATCCGTAAAGGTCTCTTGGGTCAGCGTTAGCATTCTTCCCCCTGCCGCCCGCCAGTAACATCCAATCTGAGTGGTAAAAATGCCAGCGTGCAGTGCAGTGCAGCTTGAAGACAAGACCCCCCCCACCTCCAGCTGTGAGACCCAAGCCAATTGTTGCCCTTAGCGGAGGCCTCCTAGAATTTCTGGGGCCGCCACTGCTCTGGGGGAATCTTGGGACACAGTCCGGGGCAAGAACAAAGCTAGGCGCCAGCAAGTGCTGACCAGCCCGGACGCGCCAGCCGGGTCCTAGACGTCTCGGGTTCTTTCCAAGAATCAGGAAGGTGACTGTGCAGGGCGCAAAGGACGCCCAGTTACCGTTTCCTGGAGAAACACCTTTGCTAATGCATTTAGGGAGGTTGCTAATTGTTAGCCATGTGCAACCTGAAGACCAATAGAGCTTTCTCCAGGTAAAGACGCCCTCCGCTTTACCTGGAGGAAGCCCGATTGGAGAATGCCAGAGGGCGGATGGCGGTAGTTTTCCAGAGGTGGAGAGAGATTTGGGACATTTTGGAGGTTTCGATCAACGGCTTAAAAAACCACTGTGACAGAAAACGTTTGTAAAACCCGACATTCGTTGTAAGCACCTGCAAGAAAGGCGGATTCTCGCCCCTAAAACGCCCCTAAAACGCCCTTAATACAGAGCTTGCACGCGGAAGTGCCATGGCCATTGAATGAAGGGGGGACCGTTCGCGTTAATACCGGCAATGTGCTTTCTCCGGTGACACTACGCAGCTGTCGTTTTCCCTATTTCTATGATCGCTATGGGACCCAAGTAAATAATTTCAATTTCCCGACTATCCGCTTGGAAATCTATTAAAGGAACTGTTTTCCTATCTGATACATCTAAGTTATCAGTAAGGTCTTCGAATTGGGGTTCCCTCAGAGACTATTGCCAATATTTTCTGAGATTACCTCTGTTCATTGTGATCAGAAAAACACGCATCCATGTTTATACTCACAATGAAGGAATGTGAAGCAACAAACATATGGTTTACTAAAAATATATAGAACCTGATTTCTTTGTAAGAAAAATGATTGGGAGAGATGCTCCCAGACCTCGTCACTGATAATTATTTGAGCAGTATATAAAACCTCAGGAAATAGTCACTGTAAAAGAAATAGCATAGCAGCTAAACTAATCTGGTGATCCAATTATCTTTTCCAAATATTCCCTATTGTACCTGTGCATGAATACAAAAACCTCACATATCTCAATTTTCTTATACTAGCAAAAGTTCTGGAAAATATTACAAATTATTCATGAAAGAAATACATGAAGAATGATATTTTCAAAGACTAGTTATAGACACCTGCAAATCTCTAATTTTCCTGAAGTTAAGCCTTGCTTTCCTTTTCTGTCGAAATTTAAACTTGAAAAAATATTTACAGGTAACATTGAATTCTTGGTCTCACATCTCTTAACAAAGAGAATTTGTCTTGCCTCTTTCAGAGTATTTTTGCAATAATGAGTTTTTCATTTTCACCTCTTAATGCCATACACTCTGTGTTTTTAGTATACTTCAATCACACATTGTCAATATGTGCATTAAAGGAACATAAAGAAAAATATCCCTTTGGCCAGCCAATCTGTGGAGTCTGTGGGGATGCACGATGTTGTTAATTCCTCTGAGCTCCATCTGTGGAAATGATGAAGGCTAGCCATTATGTAGGATTGTGAGGTTAAATTAATTAGGTTCTTCCATTATAATGCAGTCTTCTGGAGATGGTTGCCATTTTCCCTTTAAATGTCATTATTTCTACATCTAGTTAGCAGCTGATGCAATTAAAGAGGAGATAATGTAAATTTAGCAATACAAATAACACTTTCTTTCATGTATGTTGAGAAATGCATGACAAGAAGGACCAGCCAAGTTATACCTGTCTGCCATAAACAACTGATGTAACTCGTACTTTAAAAGAATAAACTAAAACCAGCCAGTATGCACTTGGATTCTTTTCTTCAGTAAATTCTTGAATCAATACTTTTGTTTCATGTTTTCATGTTCTCAGTAATGTTAACATATCCAGTTACAAACTCTTGCCAGTAAGAAAGAAAATATGCCCTGCTGTGCACCCTTCTAAACACTTTTAAAGAATCATGCTTTCTTTTCATTTGGAATTATAATTTTGATTGTCTGTGGTATCTTTGCAATCTCCAATGGATAATGAGTGGACACACTTCATTTCCTAAACTAATCACCTGAGGCAAAAATCAAGGTCACATTAGCAGACCCAATAACATCTCTGATCTTGTACAACAGGGCATATATAAACACAAAAATAGCATTAATTATGATATTTATTCTGCCACTGCAGAAACATCAGAAAGACTGGTAAGCTAATGAATCTATACAGCAAGTATTAAAAACAGATGTATTCCTGTTGCATTAGAGAGTAAGAATGTATTAGTAATAGTTGATAAACTGTACATTCTAATAAAAATAGTGCAATATAATTTTTTAAAAATTTTGAGCCTTTCAAGAAATATTTTATTAGTCTTAGTTATTTAAAAAATCTTGATACTCAATATCCAGTATTTCTAGCACTGATATCTAAACAGATCACAGATATCAAGATAAGCCCTCTTGTTCATAAATAACAGTTGTTTGCTCCAAGTATATTCAGCTTTTCTCTTTTGTTTCCTACAAAATGACTACACATTTTTAATCATCTATAAGGCGCACTACAAGATACAGTTTAGCTTATGAAAATCACATCTCATTTAAATGTAGGAGATCCAGGTATACTGTTGGCCTTCTAATGCATTTGTGGGTTTTCCTTGACAGTTGGATGGCCCTTCGGTTATGCACTACTTCCTCAAAGAGATGTACTTAGCAATGTGTGATAGCCAGCACTCCCTCCTCCACCCTGGGTTGCACGTGTTTGCATGCTGGATTACATTGGTACTTTTACCATGGGTTGTGATATCCTGGTGAATTCCAGGTGAAGACTGCTGGCAGTCAGGGATTCTTAGGTGCTCTAAGAACCAGGGTACCCTGGTAACAGGCACAGGTACCGGCAGGCAGTGACTACCCCCAAAGCTGTCTTCAATTCAAGATCTTATACCCTTTTCCTAAATGCACATGAAAGCCATTAGGTCTGGGAATCTAAAACTATCAATGTAGTTTGAACCCAGAATGTCTCTGCTTTATGGAAATTTACAGTTTAGCAAATGGCAGTTGGGTTGAAGATACGGAACAGAACAATTAAGTCTAAAGATCCAACTAACTAAAAGAAACATTATATTATCAGCTAGCCCAAAGTATGTCACCAGCAATCAGAAGTCACATCCTCATCCTCGTTCATTTTCCACCTCTTCTCTCTCTTATGCTATGTTCCCAAATCAACAGTGTCCTTTACTTTCGAAAAGGAGGTTCTAGATTTTGGACCCTCAAAAACTTTATTCTTTTCAGACCTCCTGGAGATATAAATCAGATTAGAATACAAAAAAGGAGAGAGAAAGAATATGAATGAGATGCTTCCAATTGAAAAGACTTTGCCCCTCCCTTACTTTCCTTTTTCCTTTTTTCTTTTAGTTCAGAGAGGGGAACCCGTAAAATTCTCTGCAGCACACACTATAAATTGCCTTTTGCTGAAAGTTTTAATACTTAATTTAAAGTCAAAGGATATTTTCTTGACGACTTTAGCTTTTGCTGTTCATCTGGGAGAAAATCCAGGTGGGAAATTTAATGTAATTCAGTAAAATTTTCCAATGTAGCCTTGTTGAAGGCAAACATCTTGAGTGGAGCAGGTACTTTTAGACACAAATCAAAATCTGTTTTGTTGACATAAAATGCAATTAGCATTAATTCAAATATTCATTAGTTCAGAACTTTAAAAGGGGGATTCAGTGGATATTCAAAGAGGAAATGAAATGGATGAATAATTAAGAGCAGGTCCACAGATAATAAAGTTCATCAGGATAACTTCTGGATAATCTTATCTCTCAAGTAATATTTAAACTTGATTGGGAAAATCAACTCTTGGAGCTTTTATATTGCAAAACATAGCTAATAAAGAACTAGTGCAGGACTTCTGAAAAGACAAAATAAAAAAAGAGTAGATTCTGACACTTCGAGGAATTAATCACTTTGAATTAACCTAAAAGGAAAATATGATGACTCATTCAAGGAAAATTCTTAATCTTTTCTTATTTGAAACCCACTAAGAAATACTCTCAATAATTGAATTAATTACTTTCTGATTCTGCTTAAATACATTTGCAAAGAAATTCTGCAGAATGCACAAGGAATTCACCTTATTTTTAAAAACAAGAAAAAAAAAAAAACGATCCTAGGGTAGCTAAACTTTTTCTTTTTCCACCAGAGATGTGATGAAACCAAGCCTCAGAACATTTTTTAATGTTGATAGAGCAGGCTTGAAAAAACTTGTCATATAAATCAAACTGTTCTGGGGGCAAACTCGTGTTGTTTTTAAACCACAGAGTGGGTCAATGGGTGTGGTTATGCACATGGTTGAATGGTGAATGTATAGATTAAAATATATTTTGCCACACTAGTTTCCAGAGGATTGTTTTGGCCTGGTGTTTCAAGCCATGAGCCAAAACTTTGGTCAGTATTTTGACAACAGAGCCAGGAAAAACAAAAAGGCTTAGCCTGTGAAAAAGAAATGAAGATGTAGTGAAGGAAAACAGTAGTCCCTCTGCCACTGCCTTACTCAATCCATATGTGGGCTTAAACACAGGAAATACCCACCATTCACCGCAATCAAGCCAGAGGCTTGTGCATCAGAAAGTGCCTTGTGGAACTAATTGGACTCTATTAAGATTGTCATTGACATAGGAAAGCATTTTGAAATTTTAAATCAGAACATGCAATGTACATAGAAAAAGATAACAGTCATATTGTTGATTCAGGACTACAAATATAGGCATTATACACACACAAACATGCAAGATTTATATGCTTTATTCAGCGATGTACTGTATTAATTACCAGGAGCATGTTTGTCTTCCTTCACTTTATATGTTTGCCTTGAATCTATAACTTTCCCAGAATGTTCTGGCGTCACCTCACAAGGCAGAGAAAATCCAAGCATTGCCAATTTAAAATGATAATCAACAAACTTGCCATAAGAGCAAAGTTTACAGAAAAAAAAAAAAAAACAACAACAACAAAAACAAAAAAACAGTTTGAAATAATGGAACTTACAGAGAACTTTTTCACACGATACTGGACAAAAATACATATAGTGTAAGTATTCATGCATATACACAACTCTAACTTTGGCAACAAATCTTTGGCAAAGAGTTGGATTTGGATTTAACATTTCAATTACAGTTATCTTTAAAAATTACCTAAACGTGGCCTATGCTGGAAGCTTACCCTCCCTTTGTTCTGGCTGTGGTCCATTGTATTTTTATTATACTTCCAGTACCTTCATTGGAGTCATACGTGCTTAGCTCTGACAACATTCTCAATGTTAGGGTTGCCAATTACATTTGCTTCATAGATAAGGTTAGTGTGTTGCTAATATTCTTAGGACTAAAATCTGTATTTGGTTTGTTTTGTAAAAACATGATTTCCCACTATTATGAGGAACATGCTGTATCTTATCGACCTAAAAATTTTGGACGGTACTACACTGTATAGTCATTTAAGATTTCTTTTATATAAAAGCTGACAGTAACCATAACCACAATCTACATTAGAAGATAACTAAGATGAATACAGACAAGATGATCTCTCACCAGATTTCTCAGTCTAATTTTTGCTGCCATTTTTTAGTAGTAAGCTTCTTTACTTTGTTAGCTTCAAAATGTCTTCTTTGTCATGGGTCACTTGTAGTGTAGTTCAGCATTTCTCCAATTTCAAAAACAAAATGATTGCAACTAGGGAGGGTATGGAATTTGTGTTCATGGAAGTTAGATTTACCATGAAGATATTGCCAAAGGGGAAAGCTGGACAAGCAACAAATCACTGGAAGGCTTTGATGTGTGTGTGTGTGTGTGTGTATGTGTGTGTGTGTAAGCACCTTCATAATTCTAGTACCATGAAAATTTCAATCTGATCTTCTGGTTGCCAGGTTCTTTATATGAATTCTGAGAGCGAAGATTTTTATGTAAATAAACTCATTTAATCCCCTACAACTCTCTGGAGGAGTTGAATTTATTATTACCATTTTATAAGGAAACTGAGTCATAGAGAAATAACTAACCTGAAATCACACAGCTAGAAATCAGAGTATAAGCATTTTATTGGCAAGTAATAAAACACTGGGACCACTGGACTTCCATGTTAATCTAGGAAGTATAAATACTCCTAGTATAAACACACATATATACATACACATATATATTTCCTAGATTATATTAATACAAATTATAAATAACAATATATTATATATATTATAATACATACAATAAAAACACTTAAGGTGGTTTAAGTATCTAAAAATCCCCCCCCCATCGTGTTTTTATTTCCTAACATTGGAAGTATTATGTGAACATATCCGGTAAAAAATGGACAAATAAGGATCAAAAATAGGCTGGAAGCAGTGGTTCATGCCTTGAATTCCAGCACTTTGGGAGGCCAAGGCCGGAGGATTGCTTGAGCCGAGGAGTTCAAGGCCAGCCTGGGCAACATGGTGAAACCCCAGCTCTACAAAAAATACAAAGATTAGCCAGGTGTGGTGGTGCACACTCGTAGTCCCAGCTACTCTGAAAGCTGGGGTAGGAGGATCTGGGAAGTCAAAGCTGCAGTGAGCTGTGATCACACCACTGCATTCCAGCCTGGAAGATAGAGCAAGACCCTATCTAAAAAAAACAGAAAAGATAAAAAATAGCCACTGTGTAGATATCTTATTATATGGGCTTAGGATGGTGTCATTTACCCTCACAATCACATGGTCTTTCATGCAGACACATTATGTGCACACAGATCATGCCAGCTGACAACCATGAAAGGGTTTGGCTGAGACAAGGAGAGGTAGGCCATTTCATAACTGTATGGGCATAGATACCCTAAAAAGAGTTCTATTTTTAACCATATAGAAACATTCTTTTTAGTAAGAAAAAGGAAGTACTAGATGATACGAAGGGAAGACTGAAGAACATCAAGTATGTATACTTTTAAAAATACAATAATTTTACTTTAATTCAGAGGAGGGTTGGGATTAAGGTGACACAGGGTAAAGAGTTTTGCTTTGAAGTCAAGTGAACTGTGATCTTGCACAGGGCTAGAGCCTCTGTTTCTCCATCTGCAAAAGGGAGGTAGTAAAATCTCATAGATTTCTGAATATTACAGGGGTCAACCTCACCCTGAGAAGTAGTTTAGCAGCGTGGTTTAAGGCAGGTGCTCTGGAACTAGACAGTTGGGTCTGAGTCCTGGCTCTGTGAGACCTAGGTAAATCAATTAATCTTTTCAGTGTGCATTGCATAGTAGTTGTGAATACAACCTTATAACGTTGTTGTGAAAATTAAATTAAATAACGTAGAGTAAGCACCCAGTAGAATTCTTAGCACAGAATAAGTGCTCAATAAGTGTCAATATAATTCTGGACATTTTCAGAAAGAGTAAACCAAGAACAGTAAAGTTGGAATCCCCATATCTTTTCTAATTCTATTTTTAAAATTGTCATATAATAAACTTCTGTTTTTCATGTAGCAGAAGACTGGGTTCTATATTTTTTGGGTTTTTTTCTCCCTTGTGATTTTTATATTTAACTTCAGTTTTTTCATCTATAGAATGGGTGTATATCCGCTCCTAAGTCTGTACTGGCAAATTTTAAAGATATCATTAGGACATCTTTACATGGAATTAAATTTCTCAAAATAGCATCTGTATAGTACGGCACATAAAAATTATTAATGAACTGACATTTAGTGATACATGAGCTATGAATTTGCTAGGCCAAATTCTTAACCCCAGAAACCCAGAGGGTAATTTTGTTTTATTGGCTGCAATAGGATAACAATCTAGCCAAACAGATTTAATTCTAAAAAGTAATTTCAGAGCAAGTCTTTCTTTTAAAACAAATTGTGCATATGCATAAATTTCATGCATTAACTTACAAATGAGAAAAACAAGTGAAGTAAAACATATAATAATATTTTCAGACTTAAAGGAAAGACTGTCAATTGGGAATGTTGTGGGTGACAGTTACACTGTAAGTCACCAAGAAAAGATCAAGGCACTTTGGACAGTACCTCTGTGTTCTTTATATCCTGACCTTTGTTATAGCAGACTTGGAGTGATCTTGACTAAAAATCACCCCTGAGGGTACAATGAAATTTGCTCGTTAAACTATTTTAGTGTTTTTTCTGGATATCATGCATAGCATGCTGCTGTCTCTCTGTGGTGGAACCAAAAGCTAATAGCTTTTACTGATTCTGCAGATAAATATCATATGTCACTACCCATTAAAACTGCGCTCTAAAACCCAAGTTCCCATTAATCAACATTGTTTTTGTTTTCAAATAATCAATTTAAAAAACACTCAGAAAAACTTATAGAGAATCCACAGCTGGTTGTGGATAGAAAAATTTAACTTAAACATCATAAAGTCATTTTATAAATTCAGATTTGACTCCTGCATGCTTACTTTGTTTCTTTTGAAATATGGTGGTATGTTCTGTTCTGTAGATCATTGATCTGTAAGTTACTTGACCATAAATTTTATTTTCAAAGCCAAGATACTTTTGAGAATATTGCCCAAACTGACAGGGAGTGTCCTAGCAATAGAAGGAAGAAAAGCCCCCTTATCTCTAGTCCCCTATCTATAAACCTAGGTTTTAATCAACCTAAGGATTCAATTCTGTAGATTATGAAATGATTTGGTGGTTTCATGAAAAAATATCATAATTTTTATCAATTTATATCAATATTGATTACCAGAGCATATTGTAAACTAATGTGCAAGGGTATTTAAAACTTAATGATTTCCCAAATTAGCTAGTGAGTTGTTAGAAACCCATACTATTCCAGACTGTTTGCTGTTCTTTGGATCAGATTACATGACCATTTTTGCCTTTTCATTAAATGGTCTTAGGTTTGACAACAGTCCCACACAATTAAAAGAAAAACTTGCTACAGAAAATAAATCTAGTTGTTGTTGTTGTTGTTGTTGTTATTGTTATATCTCTAGCATTTAAAAGAGTTTGTTGCACTTACTAGGTATTTGGTGAATGTCTGTTGAATGACTGAAAAAACTGAACCAAGATTCTGGTTAATTGTGGGCTCTTTGGATAACTCAGACCTAATCAACCCATTTAAAAAATTTCTTGATTCCAAATTTCTATGTAAAAATAAGACTACATTCTACCTCTTTTTGGAAGGTATACCTGCATACATATAACCATATTGTTTACTAAAAAATCAAGCCATACAGACACATTACTGAGAGAAATCACACAATTTATCCTTTAGACACAGAAAGGTCACCTCCAACAAAATGAGCAGCTTTGCTGTTTTAATTAAGGGAGTCATTTTTATGACTAGCATATTCCTTCAAAATCTCGAGAAATCATAAGTATGTGATAATGTCCAATGAGACAGTTATTGAGCATTAGTGTATTTTTTTCATATTTAGGTTCTATGTAATACTACAACGTAAGTTCACCTTCTAGAAAGTAAATAGCAATTTTTAGCGGTCTCATTTAAGAAGCATTGTGTCTAAACAATCTAAACACTTTACAACATCTTATCATCCTGGGGTCTCCAGGTTGGATGGCAACTTGCAGGTTATCTGTTACAAACACCTGACCATCAGTCTTCTACTCTATTGTCATTCCCCAAATGCCATATATTTTCTTGTCCTTGACCCAGCTCTGAGATTTGGGGAAAAAAGAAGCCACTTTCAGGAAGCCCGGGCAAGCTGTGTCTGCTTTCTAACACCTGCGCCCCACTTAGGATCTAAGAGTGGTTTCTCACTCTATTGCTGCTCTGAGATAATGAGACACCTCCTGTTTGAGGCCTATGCCACTCAGCTAGGCCATTCTAACCTCCCAGCCAGTGAAAGACATTGGACTTTTGTTTACCATTCTTCTCTCCACCCCAAGCCTGCCATCATTTTGAGTTACTTCAGTGCCAATGAGTTACTTCAGGTTCAACAGCCAATATAAAAGCCTCTCAGTTCCTTCTCTCCTCCTGACTTTACTCTCCAATGCACCTAAGTTATCCAGGCCACAGCTCCACCTCAGACATTGTTATCACCTGCAATCTCTCCATTTCCAATATCACAGATTTTAGCACCTACCTCTGATCCTACAACGCTCTCATTTTTAGCTTGTCTGAAATGGGGTTCAACTCTACCTCCATTATACAGCTTTTTTTTAAACCTTACTTGGGACCTCTAGGTCACTGACCATTTCAGTTTACCCAAATATATCAGCTTTCACTCTCTTTATTTCATTCCTATCCAAATTAGAGCTTTTAGACCATCATTCCAGGAATAAAATTCATCTTTTCAATAATCCCAAATTCCTCTACCGCTTGTCTTTTAACTGTATTTACTCACAAAGCATGAAGTTTGGTGAGCCCAACTATTTACTTCTGTGTCACATGACATCGTAGCTTGGTTCTACCACATTCATGACCAGTTTCCAATGAGGCCTCAACAATGCTTCTTTGTTGCTGCTGTTGTTCTTAAGGCACTCTTCCACTCTCCTTAAATCTCTCATCTTACACCCCTGGCCTTTCTCCACAGATTACTTCACCTCCTAAGATACAGGGAAAATAGAAGAGACTGGAGAGGAACCTCCTCAAGTTTTTGCATCAATACCTAATCTACAAAATATCACTTTCTCCATACCCATTCTGTATTTATTCTCTTTCATTTCAAAATAAAATCTGACTTTTCACCTGAAGCTCATTCTTCTGCCATTAAGGAGGCTATTACAATTGTTTAAGTGGGAGATAATATTGACTTAGAATAGAGTGGTGATAACTGGTTACATTCAAGATATATTTTAAAGGTAGAGCCCACAGGACTTTGGGGCAGATCAAATGTGGATGTGATATAAAAGAAAAAAAATCAAGATTGACTCCTATGGGTTCTGCTCTGATTATGCTATATTAGATTTTATCAGACTGTGCACTGAGAACTAGAAGAGCTGGATAAAATATTTAAAACATGGATATAAAGACATCTTAGAACTACTAAGACAGCCAGAACATAAAGTTCCAAAAGTCACTCTTCTTCTGTAAAAAGAGTAAGTGCAGGGAGTGAGCCCAAAATTCAGTGTAACTGTTCACCTTGAGATATTTATCAATCTACAAGTGTGACAGAGAGACTGGAAAACTACAGAACTCTCAGTAGTCTCATGACACTGAGGAGACAAAAATAGGAGTTCCAGGTCCACCAAGATGGAGGAATCCTGATAAAACTCATACATTCTGCTGGGAGCCTTGAAGGGCTATACCTTATCAGTAAAAGTTATTTGGAAATAGAGCAGACTTTATAAAAACTGAAAGACAAACCAGATCCAGCTCAAACTCTACTTTCTTTTTTTCTTCTACTTCCTGCTAGACGCAAAAGTAAATTTTCTGAAGGAAAACAACATTGTCCAGAGCCTCAAATATCTGATATCCAATAATAAATAAACAAGCATATTAGCAAGTGTGACTAAGTGACGGAAAACCAAGAAAATAATAGAAGACAAACAGATCCACTGAAGATCTAGTCGTTGGAATATCAGATAAGAGCTTAAAGAGAGCACACTATGATCACTATGTTAAAAATAGAGGACAATATTATGAAGTTCTGCAGATAACTAGAATATTTTTAAAAGCATTAAATAGAAATTATAAGTCAAGAATTCAAGCACGAGGAGACAAAATGTGGGAAATGTATAAGACACAAATGGAACATAGTGAAAAGGTTGAGGATATTGGTTTTTCAATCCCAGAAGAAAGAAAAGACAATGAAACAGGAGGAATAAATCAAGATATGGAAGCCAAAAATTTTGCAGTTAACAACTAATAAAAGCCATAAACTTATAGATACTATAATGACACATGGGGTTTTGGTCTGAAAACCTGGATGAGTAATAGTATTATTTACTAAAGATGGGTAACAATGAGGAGAACATGTTCCAGTGGGGAAAGATTGGAGGAATCAAGAATTCAGTTTTGTATGTGTTAATTTTAAGATCCCTATTAGATACTCTAGAAAAAATGTTGCATAGATAATGTGATATACAACAAATGGATGAAAAAAGTCAGAGTTTATTTGTACTTACCAGCCTCTTTGTGGTAGTAGGTAAAATATTTCCCCTTGCTTTCTCTTGTTTTTTTTTTTAATGGGTAAAACTTCATTAAATTATAAGATTATTTGAATACAATACTCTTTGACATTAAACCAGCAAAAATATAATGCTTAGAGAATTGAAAAAAATATGAAAGGTAAATGTCTCTATGATACTTAAAGATTTGATTCATAATATTCAATAATCATGATGGTTGTATACGTTATTTAAACCTGTATATGTTATTTAAACCTCAGTGAGGTCACCAAGAAAGTAGGCACACAGAAGGGAAATTTTGCAAAGATTTAGCCCTGACCACATGGATACATAGGATCAAGTTCAAGGAAGAGATTCCAGCATAGGAGCCTGGGAAAGAACAACTAAATGAGGTGGGGTAAAATCCAGGAGAGTGACATGTTTCAGAAGTTAAGTGAATAAAGAAAGATTTGACCCTTTAATACCAGAGATTGCTGAAAGGTCAAGATGAGAATTGGTAATTGACCATTGGTATTGCAAATCTGGGAGTCACTGGTGACCTTAAGAAGAGCTGTTTTAGTGTAGTGACAGGGATGGAATTGTGATTTAAATGGTATTATGAGAGAATGAGAGATTTATGTTTCTGGTAGTTATAGTCTAGGTCGTTCAGTCTAACCCTCCCACTAAGACAGCTAAAAAATATGGATGAAATATTTTTAAATCCAAACACCACATGTTCTCATTCATAAGCGGGAGCTGAACAATGAGAATACATGGACACAGGGAGGGGAACATCACACACCGGGACCTGTCAGGGGTCAGGGGAGGGATAGCATTAGGAGAAACACCTAATGTAGGTGATGGGTTGATGGGTGCAGCAAACCACCATGGCACATGTACACCTATGTAACAAAACTGCACCTTCTGCACATGTACATCAGAACTTAAAGTATATATATATATACACACACACATATATACACACACACACACATATATATGGTTTTATATATAGGGTTTTATATGTATATATAACCTTCTAAAAGCAATAATAAGCTTCTAAAAGCTTTTCATTATGTATTATATATTATGTTATATAATTATATATATATATAATATATAACCTTCTAAAAGCAATAAAAAGCTAACAAGATACTGAGCAACTGCAGAAGGAGATATAAATCCAGACCAAAGAGTCTGCAATATGAAGTTGTTTTTGCCCAGGGAGTGTTTATTGATGTGAAAGATGTAACCCAGGGGATAAGCAGTGTTAGTAGTCTCAAAGGAGAACTGTGAAGCAAACATTTTAGTCCAGGGTCGGCCAAGGAAGAGAGTCTTGGTGGACCACGATGTGCTTTGGATTAATGCTCTAAAGTAACGCACACTAAAAAGAAAAAATGAAGCAAAAGTAAAAAACAGTTTCTGTATTGACTGCAGTCTTTGACTCATCTTTGTAGTCCAGAAAATCACAGACCTTGAAATTGAACTGAAATAATCCTGGTTTATTATTGTCCCTGAGTGTTTGGCAAAATAAATGAATAGATACATAAATAAAAACTTAAAAAATCCTCTCAGATGAATAGATGGATAGATGTGATAAATAAAGTAAAGTAAAATATTAAAGGTAGAAACTAGGAGGTGATGAATATACAAGTTTCCATGGTAAAATTCTATAAATATTCCATATTTTTGAGCATTTTAAAGGTAAATTGTTGGTAAAAGAAGACCGTTGTCTCTGGAGAAAAGTGATATCTTCTTAGGTTACATATAATACTCCCCCCGTGGCATTCCCGTGTGTTATAAACTGAATGTTTGTGTATCCCCAAATTCATATGTGGAAATCATACTCCCAATCTGATGGCAGTAGGAAGTGTAGTCTTTGAAGGGTAATTAGGCCCTGAGGTGGAGCCCTCATGAATGAGATTAGTGCTCATATAAAAAGACATAGAAGAGCAACTCTTTTTTTCATATTTAGGTTCTATGTAATACTACAACGTAAGTTCACCTTCCAGAAAGTAAATAGCAATTTTTAGCGGTCTCATTTAAGAAGCATTGTGTCTAAACAATCTAAACACTTTACAACATCTTATCATCCTGGGGTCTCCAGGTTGGATGGCAACTTGCAGGTTATCTGTTACAAACACCTGACCATCAGTCTTCTACTCTATTGTCATTCCCCAAATGCCATATATTTTCTTGTCCTTGACCCAGCTCTGAGATTTGGGGAAAAAAGAAGCCACTTTCAGGAAGCCCGGGCAAGCTGTGTCTGCTTTCTAACACCTGCGCCCCACTTAGGATCTAAGAGTGGTTTCTCACTCTATTGCTGCTCTGAGATAATGAGACACCTCCTGCTTGAGGCCTATGCCACTCAGCTAGGCCATTCTAACCTCCCACTCCTCTTCTGGGTTGCAGGCTGTTGACTTCTTGTATTTTCACATGGTAGACAGCAGACTCCTTTATTAGTTCTATTAGCTTTTTCATAGGTTTTATTGAAATTTCACTTTTGATAATCATGTTGTCTATGCTTATAGTTTTACTTCTTTTCCAATCTGGAATTTTTTTCTTACTTTTTGAACTGGCTAGTCTCTCTGATACAAAGCTGAATAGAGGTGGTAAAGAAGGATATTTTGACCTTGTTACTGATAATAGAGGGAAATCATTCAGTCTTCCTTATATATGATTTTTAGCTGTAGATTTTGTAAAAAGCTCTTTATAATGCTGAGGAAGTTTTCTTCTATTTCTAGTTTTCTGAGAGCTTTTTAAATGCATTTTCTTTGTCCCCTCAGATGTGGTTTTCCTTTTTTAGTCCTTTTATATAGTTGATTACATTGATTGATTTTTCCTTGTTAAATCAATCATGCATTCCTGGAATAAAACACTTTGTCATGCTATGTTAGTCATTTTGGATATTACTGAATTTGCTAACATTTTGTTTAGAATTTTTGCATCTGTGTTCATGAAGGATATCAGTCTGCAGTCTGTAGTTTTCCTTTTTCTAATTTTCTCTTTTCTTTTCCCTCTTCCTCTATCCCTTCCTTTCCTTCTCTTCTTATTTTTCTTCTTCTCTTGCAGCCTCCTCTCTCTTTCTGTCTTCCTCTTCTCTTTTTGTTTGTGTAATATCTTTGGTTTTGGTGTCACAATAATATGGGCCCCACAAGATGAGTTAGAACATATTTGCTCATCTTCACTTTTGTAGGAGAGTATATATAGACTTGGTATTATTTATTCTTTTAATATTTGCTTGAATTCATCAGTCATATCACTAGGACCTGGTGTTTTCTCTGTTGGAAGGGTTTTATTTTTATTTTTTTATTTTTTTGCTTCTTTTTTTTTTTTTTTTTATACTTTAAGTTCTAGGGTACATGTGCATAACGTGCAGGTTACATATGTATACATGTGCCATGTTGGTGTGCTGCACCCATCAACTCGTCAGCACCCATCAATTCATCATTTATATCAGGTATAACTCCCCAATGCAATCCCTCCCCCCTCCCCCCTCCCCATGATAGGCCCCAGTGTGTGATGTTCCCCTTCCCGAGTCCAAGTGAGCTCATTGTTCAGTTCCCACCTATGAGTGAGAACATGCGGTGTTTGGTTTTCTCTTCTTGTGATAGTTTGCTAAGAATGATGGTTTCCAGCTGCATCCATGTCCCTACAAAGGATGCAAACTCATCCTTTTTTATGGCTGCATAGTATTCCATGGTGTATATGTGCCACATTTTCTTAATCCAGTCTGTCACTGATGGACATTTGGGTTGATTCCAAGTCTTTGCTATTGTGAATAGTGCTGCAATAAACATACGTGTGCATGTGTCTTTGTAGTAGCATAATTTATAATCCTTTGGGTATATACCCAGTAGTGGGATGGCTGGGTCATATGGTACATCTAGTTCTAGATCCTTGAGGAATCGCCATACTGTTTTCCATAATGGTTGAACTAGTTTACAATCCCACCAACAGTGTAAAAGTGTTCCTATTTCTCCACATCCTCTCCAACACCTATTGTTTCCTGATTTTTTAATGATTGCCATTCTAACTGGTGTGAGATGGTATCTCATTGTGGTTTTGATTTGCATTTCTCTGATGGCCAGTGATGATGAGCATTTTTTCATGTGTCTGTTGGCTGTATGAATGTCTTCTTTTGAGAAATGTCTGTTCATATCCTTTCCCCACTTTTGGATGGGGTTGTTTGTTTTTTTCTTGTATATTTGTTTGAGTTCTTTGTAGATTCTGGAAATTAGCCCTTTGTCAGATGAGTAGATTGCAAAAATTTTCTCCCATTCTGTAGGTTGCCTGTTCACTCTGATGATAGTTTCTTTTGCTGTGCAGAAGCTCTTTAGTTTAATTAGATCCCATTTGTCAATGTTGGCTTTTGCTGCCGTTGCTTTTGGTGTTTTAGACATGAAGTCCTTGCCCATGCCTATGTCCTGAATGGTACTACCTATATTTTCTTCTAGGGTTTTTATGGTATTAGGTCTAACATTTAAGTCTCTAATCCATCTTGAATTAATCTTCGTATAAGGAGTAAGGAAAGGATCCAGTTTCAGCTTTCTACTTATGGCTAGCCAATTTTCCCAGCACCATTTATTAAATAGGGAATCCTTTCCCCATTTCTTGTTTTTCTCAGGTTTGTCAAATATCAGATGGTTGTAGATGTGTGGCATTATTTCTGAAGGCTCCGTTCTGTTCCATTGGTCTATATCTCTGTTTTGGTACCAGTACCATGCTGTTTTGGTTACTGTAGCCTTGTAGTATAGTTTGAAGTCAGGTAGCGTGACGCCTCAGGGTTAGAGCATTGGACTGCAGACCAAAAGGAAGGGTTTTAATGACAAAGTTAACTTTTAACAGATAGATGGTGATTCAGGCTTTTTCTTCCTGAGTGAACTTTGGAAGTTTATGTCTCTCAGGAAATTTGAAAGTTGTTCATAAAGTTAGCTTACTATCTTTTTAGTATGTTTAGATTCTAGAGTGATGTCACCTTTCTCATTCCTAATATTGGTAATTGGTATATCTATGTTGAAATTCCTGATAAGTGTGGCTAATAGGCTTATCAGTTTTATTGCTTTTCTCAAAGAATCAGCTTTGTTTTTTTACTTTCTTTGTCATTTTTTTATTTCACTGAGTTTCACTCTGATCTCTACTATTGCTTCTATTCTTCTTACTTGTATTTTAATTTTCTTCTCTTTTTCTAGTTTATTGCATTGGAAACTGCAGTCATTGATTTGAGATGTTTTTGCTAATACAGACATTAAATACTGCTGTAAATACTGCTTTATCTGTATCTCAGCACTTTCAGTATGTTGTGTTTTTATTTTTATTTAGTTAAACTACTTTCTGTTTTCTCTTTTGATTCATTCTTTAACCAGTGGATTGTTTATAAATACGTTAGCTTCCAAATAGGTGGAGATTTTCCAGATATTTTTTGTTTTTAATTTCTAACTTAATTCCACTGTGGTAAAAGGACATACATTATATGACTTGAAACATTTTTTAAATTTATTAAATACTTATGGGCCTGAATTTGGTCTATCATGGCAAATGTTCCATGTGCACTTGAAAAAGAAAGTTCATTCTGATGTTAGGTGGAGTGGTCTGTAAATGTTAATTAAGTTGTTTCACAGCATTGTTCCAGTCTTCTATAACCTTACTAATTTTCTGTCTGCTTCTATTGCCGTCAGTTATCTCTGACTACAACTGTGACTATCTATTTGTTCTCATAGGGGCTTCAGCTTCTGTTTCATGTATTTTTAAGCTCTCTTATTAGGGGAATAAACTTTTAGGATTGTTATACTTCTTGATAAATTGACCCCTTTATCATCATTAGATAACTCTCTTTATACTTGGTAATTTGTTTTTTCTGGAATGTAGTTTGATAGTAGTATAGACTATTCAAATTCCTTTTTATTTATATTACATGGTATACCTTTTAATATCATTTTATTTGTAACCTTTTTGTGTCTTTACATATAGAGTGTGGATCTCATAGAAATTATATAGTTGGGTCTTGCTTTTTAATCTAACCAGACAAGCTGTATCTTTTCACTGGAATGTTTAGAATTTTTATACCTAATGTGACTATTGGTTTGGTTTGGTTTAAATTTACCAACTTATTATTTATTGATTTATGTACTTATTTATTTATTTCTGTTTGTCCTATTTAGGACTGGCTGTATAATTTTCAGGGCCCAGTGCAATATGAAAATGTAGAGTCCTTGTTTATAAGTTATTAGTAATTTTACCAACAGCAGAGCATTAAACCAAGCATGAGACTCTTCCAAATGTAAGGTCTCATGTGACTGCATAGGTCAGATGCCTATAATCCTGGCTGTGATACCATCTGTTCTTTTTTCTCTTTGTTCTCTTTCTCTGCCATTTTTGGACTGTATTTTTGGTTTTTTGGTTGGTTGGTTGTTTCTATGATTTCCTTTCAGATTACAGTTGTTTTGTTGGCCTATTAACTATAATTCTTTTTCTGTTGTTTTAGTGCTT
Source organism: Piliocolobus tephrosceles (assembly GCF_002776525.5). NCBI lineage: Eukaryota > Metazoa > Chordata > Mammalia > Primates > Cercopithecidae > Piliocolobus > Piliocolobus tephrosceles. The sequence continues at coordinate 72,531,731 of NC_045440.1, forward strand.
ACTTAAGGTGGCTAATTATCTTAAGAATGTTTAATAAGAAAATATATTTATATGTATCTGTGTAGTTATTTCTGATTATTTTCATTTATTTGTGTAGATACAGGTTTTCACATTGTATCATTCTCTTTCTACACTAAGGACTTTAAACATTCTTTTTGTAGTACAGGCTTACTGTTATTTTTAAATTCATTAAACTCTTCTAGGTCAGAGAAATCATTATTCCATATTTGTTTTTAAAGTATATTTTCACTGGGTATAGAATTTTAAGCTGACAGATTTTTTTTTAGCACTCTAAAGATGTTATTCCACTGTCTTACACTATGCATTGTTCCTGAAGAGAAATCTTCTGTCATCTTTAACTTCATTCATATCCTTTTTTTCTGCTTACATTTAAAATTTACTCCATATCAATGCAATTACAATTTGATTATGATGAACCTTGATGTAGTATTCTTCATGTTTCCTGTGTTTGGCATTTGTTGAGTTTCACGAATCCGTTAGTAGTTTTCATCTAATTTGAGAAGTTTTTGGTCATTATTGTTTGGGTAATTTTTTTTTTTTCTTGTCTTCCTCTTCTTCAAAGATTCCAATTACATGTATATTTGGCTGCACAGAGCTGTCCCAAACTTCACTGAACACTGATCATCTGTTTTTTGTTTTTCTCTTCAGTGTTTCATTCTGGATAGTTTCTATTATTATGTCTCCATGTTACTCATGTTTTCTTCTTTGATGTCTAATCTTCTATTAATCTAAGCCAGTGTATTTTCATCTCAATCATTGTGATATTCATTTCTAGAAATTTGATTGCATCTTCTCAGATCTTTCTTATCTTAACACGTTCAGTCTTTTCTCTAATATAACTGTTTTAAAACACATTTCTATTAATTCTGTCATCTGTGTTATATCAGAGTTGAGTTTAATTGATTGAGTTTCTCCTCATGATGGGTTATATTTTTCTGCTTCCTTGCATGCCGGTTAACATTTGTTGGATGCCTATCACACAAAGGTATTTTACCTTTTTGGATACTAGTTATTTTGTATCTCTATATATTTTCTTGAACTTTATCCTGGAATGTGGAACTAGTTGAATCTGTTTGGATTTTGTTTTATCCTTTGTTATATGGGATAAGAGAGGAATTGTACCTATGAATAATTTTTTCCCACTACTGACTCTTTTTACTAATCTAATCAATGATTCATGAATTACAAGGTTTTTAATTCTGGCTATTGGAAGCAGGCACTATTCCTGTTACCGGGGATTTGGGGGACACTCTTCCTTTCAATGTTTTGGATATTTCATTCCCTGGCCTTAGGTAGTTCCCTTATATGAATGTGTTGATATGTACTTAACTGAATACTTGAGACAAGTCTTTTGCAGATCTCTGGAGCTCTTCCTTTTTGTAGCTCTTCTTTTTTCAGTACTCTGTTTTATAGACCCTAGCAATTTATGCTTCCTTTAAGATTTTCACAATTCATAACTACTACCTTGTTCTCCCTGGGTACTTTCTCTGGGTACTAGAGCCTGGAAACTTTTTCTACTTAGTAAGCTGGGGCAATTATAGAGCTTACCTCATTGGTTTCTTGCCCATCAGGAATCACTGTCCTTAGCTTTTATATGTCCAATGTCTTTATAACTATTTTTCATATATTTTGTCAGTTGTGTCAGGTGAGAGGATAAAACTGGTCTCCATTACAAAGTTGTAAAGTTTGGTTGCTGTTATAATTTTGGATGGAAGTATAAGTCTAACAATAGATGTTGATGAGTCAAAAAGACATATTATAATTTATAGCATGAGAATAAAATATCGAGAAAACATTTAATTTCCAAACCAATAAAGCTGAAAATGGAATTTAAAAAATTAACCTAAAATAAGGCAAGAATGGAGTGAAAAAGTAACAAAGAACAGGTAAAACAAATAAAAATACATACTAAAATGGTAGATTTAATACAAATATATAGTAACTACATTAAATTTACTAAACTATTCAATCAAAAGACATTAATACTGAATTAAACAAAAACTCATTATGTGCTGTTTTCATTTTTCTTCTCTTTTTTGAAACAGAGTCTTGCTCTGTCACCCAGGCTGTAGTGCAGTGGCACGATCTCAGTTCATTGCAACCTCTGCCTTCTGGGTTCAAGCAATTTTTGTGCCTTACCCACCCCCCAAGTAGCTGGGATTACAGGAGTACACCACCACACCAGGCTAATTTTTGTATTTTCAGTAGAGACAAGGTTTTGCCATGTTGCCCAGGCTGGTGTCAAACTCCTGGCCAGAAGTGATTTGCCTGCCTTGGCCTCCCAAAGTGCTGGGATTACAGGCATGAGCCACTGTGCCCAGCCATATGCTGTTTTCAAAAATAATAACTATTACACAAGCTTACAGAAAGATTGAAAATTAAGTAATGGAAAAAATATATGCCCTCTTGAGCTAAAAACAACTGATGAAGCTATATTAATATCAAAAAAAAAGAAGCATAGAATGTAAGGCAAAATATTACTAGAGATGAATCATTTCTTGATATTCTCTCTCTCTTTTTTTTTTTTTGAGACAGAGTCTTGCTCTGTCACCGAGGCTGGAGTGCAGTGGTGCCATCTTGGCTCACTGCAACCTCTGCCTCCCAGGTTCAAGGGATTCTCCTGCCTCAGTCTCTCGAGTACGTGCGACTACAGGCAAGCAACACCAAACTTGGCTACTTTTTTTTGTCTTTTCACTAGAGATGGGGTTTCACCATACTGGTCAGGCTGGTCTCTATCTCCTGACCTCAAATGATCTGCCTGCCTTGGCCACCCAAACTGCTGGGATTACAGGCGTGAGCCACCATGCGCAGTCAATCTTCTTAATAGGAATATACAATTATAAATTTTTAAGTGTCTAATAAGGTTGTCTCAATATAACAGAAATTAAGCCATGAAGCAAGAAGTCCACAGAAGGTATACTGTATAAGTTCATGACCACTATACAATTAAAATAGAAATTAGTAATAAAACAATATCTAGAAAATTCCCATATGTTTAGAAAATAGACAATACATCACTAAATAACCCATATGTAAAAAGAAATCATAAAGGAAATTAGAAAATATTTTGAATAGAATAGTAATGAACACACAATACATTCACACTTATAGGAAAATTGATAGCCTTAAATGCATGTATAAGACAAGAACCAAGGTTGAAAGTTAATGAGTTAACCATTTATCTCTGGTAGTTAGAAACAGAATTCCAACTCAATCAAAAAAAAAAAAAAGAGAGTGAGAGACGGAAATAATGAAGACATAACATTAGTGAAACAGCTGTTTTTTAAAAAACAAACAAACAATAAACCCCACAGTTATTGGATAAATTAATTCTGTCATCTTGAAATTTCAACAATAGTAAAAAAGCAAACAAACAAAATAAAAAACCTGGCCAGGCAGAGTGGCTCATGCCTGTAATTCCAGCACTTTGGGAGGCCAAGATGGGTGGTTTGCTTGAGCCCAGGAGTTTGAGACCAACCTGGGCAACATGGCAAAATCCTATCTCTACAAAAACTACAAAAATTAGCCAGACGTAATGGTGCACACACCTGTAGCCTCAGCTACTTGAGAAGTTGAGGCAGGAAAATCACTGCTTGAGCCTGGGAAGTGGAGGCTGCAATGAGCTCTGATTGCACCACTGTACTCCAGCCTTGGCAACAGAGCAAGACTCTGTCTCAAAAATAAATAAATAAATAAATAAAAATTTAAAATTTAAAATTTAAAAATAACAAAATACAAAACTCTCTGAGACTACTTGGATTTCTGGAAAACTCTACCAAACATATAAGGAAGAACAAACTTTTTCAGAAAATTGAAAAAAAAAGAACACTCCTTAACTTGTTTTTATAAGACCAGCATAATCCTAATATTCAAAGTTATTATAGGAAAATAATAATTTAGGTTGATACTACTCATGAGGATAGATGCAAAAATTCTAAACAAAATGCATACAAGCAGCCGAGCACTGTGGCTCATGCCTGTAATCCTAGCACTTTGGGAGGCCAAGGCAGGCATAATATGAGGTCAAGAGTTTGAGACCAGCCAGACCAGCACGGTGAAACTCCATCTCTACTAAAAATACTAAAATTAGCTGGGTGTGGTGGTGGATGCCTGTAATCCCAGCTACTCAGGAGGCTGAGCAGGAGAATCGTTTGAATCCAGGAGGCAGAGGTTTCAGTGAGTTGAGATCATGCCAGATGCACTCCAGCCTGGGCTATAGAATGAGACTCTGTCTCAAAACAAAAACAAATTAAAAAAACCAAGCATAATCCAGCAGCACATAAGTTAAACAATACATTATGACCAAATTGACTTCAGGAAGATAATGCTGTTTTAACATGTATAAAATGCATTCATGACGTTTGTCTTAGCAGAATAAAGGGAAAAATTATATGATTATTTCAACTGACACAGAAAAAGTACTTAATAAAATTCATGTCCACTTATGGAAAATATTCTTAGTGAACTGGGAATAGAAGGGAATCACCTTATTTACAAAACACCTGCAGCTAACATTATATTGTGGACCATGTGACAAACATGAGTGGCTGTTGGCTTCCAAAGAAATTGATTGATCCAAACTTAAAAGGAAACCAACGGGATCCACCATCATGTCTAGCCCCACCCAAGAGACAAACATGGTTAAGTCCCTATTAAACATTTCTTTCTAAAAGGACAAAAAAGAGAGAGAAAAAAAGAGGAAACAGGGCCTGCTCAAGGAAGGCAAAATTCTGTTTTACTCTGCTTAGGTCAGACAGCACCTGAGCTATTATGCTGGCTTTTGGGGCCCTACTGTAACAGAAACATTGACAAACTGGAGAGGCACGGAAAAGATGAAGATCATAAATCATGATAAGTAAGCAATGATGAAAAAAACTAAGGACAAACGTAACAAGTGGGCAGTGTTTCCTGGGGAGAAGGGTTCAACTGACTTGGGTGTCTAGGGAATGTAGAACTAGTAACAGAGGAGGGTATGTAAACATAGATGCATTTTGAAAATTCACAAAGAAGAACTCTTTTAACAACTGAAACTCCCTGGAAATGAGAAGTATCTGCTTTCTATGTTCTCTGATGCTGTTATTATGTAGTAACCCAGATAAGCCTTCAGCAGGGATGCTGCAAAAAGAATGGGATGAATTTCCAACATCTAAAAAGACTACTAACCCTAAGATTCTATAATTCAATAATCATAGATCAGAACATTCATGCTTTTTATGAAAGGCCATCTCAAACTTACATTATGATTCTTAGGACAGCAAACACAACGGCCATAACATGACAGTCCTAAGTGTTAATTGCTTTTGTACCTCCTTTCTGAATGTTGTTAAAAATCACTGATAAAGCTCATTTTTCCAAAGGATATTTTGTTATCTTGTCATTGATAAACTCTGAAGTCATTTTAATAAGACTCTTGGTCAGTCACCATAATGTTGTGTATGGTACTTAAAGTCCATCACTTAGCTTCTACTTCTGGAGTCAGGATTCTTAATGAATGAACAGCTCAAAGAAGTTGAACTGGTTTCTCAACAACCCTGAATTTGCTCATGACTTCTTGAACTCTTCTCATCCATTATACTCAGTTTACATATCATGTTTCTTCCCCTGAGACTGGCTCTATTTCCAAATGGCCTTCCGTATTTCTTCCCACCTTAACAGATTTTAAATTAAACAACAGCAAAAATGTAGCATTTCCACAAAATTTTCCATTTAAATTCCTTGGGAATCATTACCTTGTTAATGCACACTTCTGACCTCTTTGTTTGTATATTTATTACTCCTTATTTGAGCTGTGGTCCTACAAAATTGTGTCACATTTCTATGGCTGTATGAATAACTTGTATTGCTACTAAATTTGGCTATATATCAGTCTCATATGAATATTTAGGTGGTTCTAACATTTGATGGAGAATTTGTGTGGATTTCTCTATTTTTTCCCAAGCCATCAGTGGTTCTTTGCAAGCAAAGTATTCGTTAGCTCAGTAGCCAGAGAGGGTGAGTCACAAAATTAAGTGCTGCAAAGAGCAACTTGAGTCAAAAGACCTTCATGGCTCTGTGGCTAGTGTTGGAAACCACTCCTGGTCACATGTTTTATATCTTCAGAAACATCTAAGCAATGAGACGACAGTTAATGTCAAGGCTAGCACCCTCACATCTGAATTCTAGTAATGTAGCAACAGGAATTGTACGCATAGGTATCATTTTTCGCCATCTTTTGTGTTATGGTTTGTTCAGATTGCCACGTTGAATATCACCTGTTTCCCCAATAGATCCATTTTATTTCAACTATGTATGAAAGAAGTTTAAGAAAATCTTTGCCCTTCTCTTTTAAATAAATAATTTTATTTTAGCAAATAAATGTTTACTACTTTATTTTACTTTATTCTTTAGTATTTGTTACTTTATCAAACTTAAGTTTTTAATAGGACTAGAATAATTATATATTGTTGACACCAAAATATTTTCAAATGCAATTAGAGATACTTTTAAGGCTTATTTCATTTTAGATCAGTATTAGTTTTTACCCACCCCGAAATTTTAATATTATCACAAATATATGTGTGGTCTTAAGGAATCCTTCCTATTTTTAAATTTACCTAAAAATTTCAGCTAATTATTTGGAAGTATGCTATTTTAAGTGGTTAATGTAAATTTAATATAGTGCATAATATTTTAAATGATACACTAGGAACCCATCAAATGATATTTATAGAAAATATTAACACTTAAAATATCATATTATAGATTTTTGGATAATTGATCCCTATAAAATTTTTATAAGTTAGAACATTTGAACAACTACAAATGGATATTTTAATGATACACAAATCTAATTGTCTCCAAGTTTATTTAGAATTTCACAAATTAGATCATAAATACCTGTTCTATAATTTTGCTAAATGAATTTTAACTGTATATAACAAATTACAAAGCATGCAAGAAACTATTAAAAAATGTATGAGTGTTATTTTTTATCCCAACATTGTGTAAAATTTAATATAATTGGTATATTTTGGGTTCCTTCCACAAGAGGTTACTGGAGTACTGGAATAAATTTACTCTGATACTGTCCTACAGGATGGATTCTGAGGATATTGTGAGAGCAATAAAGCACAATTAAAAATTAAGAAATGATTAGAAAGCCAATGCAAGTCAAAGTTGACCTTGTACTAATGCTATGTTAAAGACAACAAAATCATACTTAAGAGCTGGTTTCCCAGAGCAAAGATCAAGCCAGGCTTTTACTTATCTTCATATAATAAATTTTGTTCCCTACATAATTAAAAGGTGAATGAACTTTCTTTAGTAGGATATATTTTTAGAGAGTACAATAAAGAAAATTTCCCCTGGGATACAAAAAAAGAAGTAATTCAAAATTTTTTGCTTTATGACTTATAATTAATTTGAAAATTACATAAGGAAATGTAAAAAATTAATTATTCTAATATAATGGAAATAGGTTCAAAACTACAAAATTTGAGACTCTAGAACTATGCTCAGATAGTAGCCCCTAATCAGGTGTGGCTATTTAAATTTCAATTTTAATGAATCATGTAAAGGTACAAATTCATTTCCTTAGTTGCACTAACCACGTTTCAAGTGCTCAGTAGCCAAATATAGCTAGTGGCTATTTTATTGGACAACACGGATATAAAGCATTTACATTACCACATAAAGTTCTATTAGATGGCACTGTTGTAGAATATAAGAGAGAAACGCTATGTCTATATTAAAGGGGAAAATCCTAAATTCTCTAGATTAACAGCATGCACAGTGGCCATTTAGAGGGCTACTGATATAACCATTTCTTTCCCTTCTCTTTTTATCCTTCAATTTTTATTGAACCGGAAAATCCATGTATTCCAAAATATCATTCTCTGGTCTTTTTGAATAAATAGTGTATTTTTGCTGAGAGTAAGAATTGCTGTCAAAACTCACCCATTAAAAAAAAAAAAAAAGACCAAAACTTTACTGGACGGCAAGCCACTGAAAATGCATACCAGAATAGAGCAGCAGAATTGATTGACATCAGATCTTTATAGATTGAAAGGAAAAAAATCATTAGTACAAAATAATGCACATGAGTAGTGAGATTGGTAGCTTGATTATTGAGAATGGATTTGGGTCTCCATAGAATGAGCTGCCTGAGATCTACCGTGGTCTTCAGGAAGGGTTCTGTATGATTCACTGGGCCATAGAGATGGAGCCAAATAATACTGTAGATTGTTCATGCTGGGGCATCCTCAGGCACATGACAGCAAGTGAACAAGAGAATTCTGGTTTGAGTAGGGGTTGAAAGTCTCTTTGAGAAAGAAAAAATGTTAAACCATGTAAATTCCAGCCTTCATAAACCAGTTCCCTGAAAACCACAGTGACTCAGCAGAAAAAGTGCTTATTTAAAGAAGTATTTCTAAATGGAGACTCACAAACTCTGCATTTGATTAAGCTCACTTAAGAAGAAAACACCCTCATTTTGTGTTTGCCTATTATCTTCAAATGATTAAAATGATATCATTACCACTTATAAATTTTACATCTCCCTTAAAGATCGCATTTTTAAAAACCACCTAAATGATATCATGCCACCATAAAAGGCAGTTTCTTCTCTCACTGAAATAATATTCCCTCAGGGGTAAGATTTACATCTCATACAACGCCATGGGAGAATTAGACTCCAAAAGAGCGAAGAGAATCCTCATAGAGTTACATAGGATGAAAATTTGGCTCAGACGTTATTTTTTAGATGGAAACTGATAAACAGAATAAAAGTTAAAATATACAGAAATGGGGATCCAAGGTAACAATGCCAAAAGAAAGGAGTCTTTTGTTGTTGTTGTTTCCAGATTGTTTTTTCTTTCTCCCTTCTCTGTGCTATTTTGGCCCATTTTCTTGTGGTCTTTCTTATGGTTTTTGTGCTACTAAGACCTGTTAAAATGAAAAAGTAGGAATTCAAGTAAAAGTAAAAATGGCTCTTTGTTCTTCTTACCTTTCATAATGGTTAGCTTTGAGTTGCATACTCCATGTGTCTCAGACTGTGAACTTAAAAACCAGACTTCCGACCTGAAATTATTGCATGGGATATGCTAACCATAGGGCACCAAGTATACAGAATGTCTCTTCTACGCTCTTCAGGAGCCACCCCCTGGGCTGTGGCATCTTCCGATTTAGAAAACCAATGAGGTTTCATGCTTATTAGAATTGCAAATGTAAACCTCTGGATGTGTATGTTGGAAGTGCAGGCATGATATATTTCTTTTTTTCTTATAATGACTTTTATGTTTATATTTTTTGCATTACTTTATTTTTGCTTGATGGTCATCACAAAATGCCTTAGTATATTTTGGTGCTAATTCCGAAACTGAATTAACTGCAGTCTACATATTATTATGCAAATAGCCTATAATAGCTCTTTGTAATTTCAAAAATCCAGACTGTGGAGTTATTTCCCACTTTATGCAAAACATAATTTACTTTCTAGTTACATGTAATATTTCTATATTACATTCTCTAAGCTTGTCCCAAATTACTTTTTGATTAATATAGTTTGGATAAAATTCAATTTGGTAACCTCAAACCATCGTACAGAATGTGGAAAATGTTATTTTATACCTGCATTAGGCTTATTTTCAGATATTCCTAAAATGCTAATTGCTGATTTTGGAGACGTAAGGCAAATAAATCCCATGAAATCTGTAAAAGAAGCACGTGTACCTCAAAACATTGCCTTAATTCTGTTGCTGTTGTATCTATTTATAGTTGTTAGTTTATGAGCTGTGGTTGGAACATTGCAAAATTCCAGGTGCTTTTTAAATGAAGAAGCCAATATTATTTCAGCTTGCCACCTGAAAAACTATACCACTGTGTTCAAAGAGTGTGTATATGTTCAAGACACTGCTATATATCCTTAAACTTATTATCTTCTTTAATTATTATAACAATTCTCTTTTTGTTCCCAGTTTGCAGACAAAGAAACTAAGCCCAAGAAGGGTTTACTTGCCCAAGATGTCACAGCTATAAAACGGAAGAACATAATTTAACTTCCAGAAAATTTGACTTCCTAGAGTCTATCACAATGAGGAGAAATGCACATCTGCATGTTTAAGTCATCATGGAGAATATTAAAGAAAGTTTTGTATTTAGTTGCTAATTACTATTTAAGTCTCCTTGACATTTACAACATAATAATGGCTTGATTATTTAAAGGGATTGAGAAAAACAGTGCCAAACTTACTGGACACCTGCTATGTGCTCAGCACTGTGTTATTTCATATGATCAGCCAGAAAATTTAAAAACTTTGTTTGATTATCCATTATGCTAAAATAAAGGCACTTCTCTCTAATATTGAAATTTCTTAAATTGTTTTGAAATATACCTGAAAAAGAAGATTATAGTAAAATGATGGGTAAAATTAGAAACAAATGAACAACTGAATTGAAAGATTACTTGCCCATTTTCAACACTTGTCACAATATGAAGGTATCTGAGACATATAAGCACGTAATATTATGGTAATACAGAATACATTTAAAGGTGACAAAATATTTTTTAAAAGCAGGAAGATATAAGCTCCTTATCTATCTCTCTATTCATATATCCATCCATTTTATTTTTGTACAAGAATCTTTGTAGAGAATAGTTTTTGTCACCTTATGCCATTCATTTGTAATAGCTCCAAATCTCTTTTTGCTGATAAACTTCAGTCACTAATAGCTATGTGACTTCATTAAATTTTCTTCCTTTGGTTGGTGGTTGCCCTAAGGAAAAGTTGAAATACAAAAATTTGCTGTGGTTTGAATGTCCCCTTTAAAACTCTTCTTGCAATGGCAGTGGGAGGTGAAGCCTTTATGAGTTGATTAGGGCATGAGGGCCCTGCCCTTATAAATGGATTAATGCCATTATGGGAGTGGGTTAGTTATCACAGGAATGGGTTCCCGATAAAAACATGAAACTTGGACCCCATTTCTTTCTCAGTCTCTCACACTTACTTGCCTTTCTGCTTTCAGTCTTGAGATTACACAACAAAACAGTCCCTCCCCAGGTAGCCAAGCAGATGCTAATACCATGCCCTTGGACTTTCCAGCCTCCAGAACTGTGAGCCAAGTAAGTCTCTTTTCCTTATAAATTACCTTTTCTATGGCATTCTGTTATAGCAGCAGAAAATGGACTAAAACAGAAGTTGCTGCTTCTGGAAAAATATGGTTTTTCCCTTTTCGGCTTCCGAGGGCTCTCCCTTACCATTACTACTGCTCTCTTAGTCTCTCATCCATCTACCCCATTGCCATCTCTAGTCAATTCTAGAACCACCATCATTCTCCAGGTAGAAGTTATTATTGTATACAAACAACCTGGCTGACCAGATGAAATGAGTGTGAACAGCTGTACATGAATAGAGGAATAGTGTGGAGGAAATTTGGGGTGTAGCTTCAACCAAAGGTTTGTTTGGGTGACTGAAGGAAATCCAAGAGATGGTATAAGGCAATGCATGCATGTATCAGAAAGAGAGGAGAAAACTTGTTTAGCTCAGAGGCAGCAAGCTGTCATCCCTACCCTCTCACTATGGGGAACTACAAGAGGCATTCATTTGCCATTTTTATTTTAAAAAGGAGTCAGGATCACACTTGGTTATCCCCTCTAAAATATAATCTTAAAATCAGGAATACTGAATTATTTATATCTGTATCTGCAAGACTACTATGCTGTCTGGCACATTGTTGGCACTTACTGTATAATTGCATAATGAAAGGTGGAATTAATAAGTTTATATGTGGCAGGGGATGATGGGTCACAGATAAAATACATTAGGAGATCGCAATAAATGCATTGCAGGAAAGACTGATGTGTGTGCACAACGTGAGGGAATCCTGACACAGGTGAGTCATGATATAATATGTGAACAACCTAGAGAACCTGCCTGATCTTCACTCCCTTATGCCATCCAATCTTAGAGGTTTGCAGATGACAATCCATGAACCACTTGGATGTGGATAGGCCTATCATTTAAAGGAGGTAGAGATTTAGAGGTATTCTAATATATCCATTGATTCATTATTTCTGTTACTCATTTATCTATTCATTCATCCATGAAACATTTATTGAAGTCCTATTATATGTTCCAGTAACTGTTCTTGGAACTAGGGATACAAAGATGAATGACACTGTCATTTTCCTTAGAAATCTGCAGTTGAGTAGGGGGAGTAATTATAATGGACTATAAGTGCCAGGACAAAGTAATGGAACTAACAAAGGATATTGTGGGACCACAAAGTGGAGCCACTGACCATAGCCCTTGGAATCAGAGAAGGCTTCCTGGAGAAAGTGATGCCTGAATTAAGTGCTGAAGGTTGAGTTTGCCTTAGTCAACTATATATAAGAGGAGAGGAAAGAGGAGGGTAGAAGAGAAGAGCACCCCACACCAAAACTATGTATATACCAATGTACAGTCATGAGATAGCAGACGTATTTAGAAAAGTACATGAAGGTCAGCATTGTGAGAGCACTGTGTTTGATGTAGGAAATGACAGGAAATGAGGCTAAAAAGATGGATTGGGGCCAGAGGATCTCCATTCAAATAAACTTGGCATTTCATTTCTAGGGCAATGGGAGATTATAGGAGAGTTTAAGGAACATGATCAAATTTATATTCAGGGGACTTTTAGGTGACTGTGTGGTAGGTGGCTAATGAGGCCTTTATGGTAGTCCTGTGTGAGGTGATGAAGGCTTGCCACAGGCAGTGCCAGTAGGCGTCAAGCAAGGGAGAGGAAGAGGGGAGCAGTCAAGGATGTCTCGATTTTCTGGTGTGAACGACTGAGTGAATGATGGTATCTTTATCTGGGCAAGAGAATCTAGGAAAAATAGGTTCCTGAAAAAGGTGCTGAGTTCAGTTTTGGATATATTGAGTTTGAGGGTCTTGAGGGAAATCCAGGATGTGCATGAGTTAGTACTATGGTTTAAATGTTTGCATCCCCTCCAAACTACACACTGAAACTTAATCTCCGATGTAATGTTAGCGAGAGGTAGGACTTTAAGCTATAATTAAGATCTGCCCTCATGGATGGGATTAATGTCTTTATAAACAAGACTCAAGGGAACTATTAGCTGTTGTTATGATAAAAGGTCCTTTTGCCTTCTGCCATGTGAGGATGCAACAAGGAGGTACCATCTTGGCAGTAGAGAGCAACCCTCACCAGACATCAAATCTGCTGGCACCTTGATCTTGGGCTTCCTAGCCTCTAGAACAATGAGAAATAAATTTATATTATTTATAAATCACCCAGTCTGAGATATTTTGTTATAGCAGTAGGAATGGACTAAGATAGTTAGAAGCATCTAGAGCTAAGAAGGAGGCTGGGTTGTAAACATAAAGTTTCCTCGTATAGGTGGTCACTGAAATTGTGAGTGAATGTGCAATCCAGAGACAGTGGACACCATTAGGACAACCTTAAGAAACATCACTATTTATTAGTTAAGAGAAGGAAAGTAAGCTCACCATGGAGAGAAAATAGTCTGAGATGCACAAGGAATACAGTAAAATACAATGACAGGGAAGTCTTCATGCTTCCTCTTTACATACTTTTCTTCTTCTGTGTTCCTGTCATATCATAAGCACATCTTTTGTTATAAAAATTACTGCATGCCATTGATGATATTGATATTTTTTCTTTTGCATCTGTCTTTTCCCACCAGACCAGAGGCTCCTACTGAACTGGGACTGCAGCTTAGCCGTCATTGTATCTCCAGTGCCAAGTACAGAGGACACACTCAATACATAATAGGCATTCAATATAATAGGCATGCATAACAACACGAACATACTCTTACATGAGATATTTTGGTTGTAAGTTATAGAAACTCAACTTGAATTGACAGTGGCTCATGGCATCTAAGGAAGAGTTGAACATTCAAGTCCTGTGAATGACAGAGAAGGACTTTGGCTTCAGAAACAGCAGGAACCAGGAAATTGAAGGCCCCAAATAGTTTTTAATTTTTTGCTGCATTTTATTTCCAGATGACTTTTAAAAATCTTGAGAAATGTAACTACTGATAGCTTCTACCTTAGGATTTTACACCATCAACCACTGGACAGAAATCAACCTGATAATTTTAACTGGTGCGAGTCCAGAAATCTTGGGAACAGATTCATTGGTTGAGTGTAGATTAGGTGACCATGTCTGGACCAATTGACTGTGCCAAGGGAGCAAGTCACTTTCACAAAATGTCTGCCCTCACCGAAACCATGAGGATGGGGGAACATTCCACCCAGAAAGGGTGGTCTGCTACAGAAGATTATAACCTACTCAAAGGTCAGAGAGCATGAGAACTTGAGTAGAAATCTGATTCTATGGAAATCTTGAGAATCCTGAAATAGTCCACAGTATGAAGCAGCACGGTGGAGGTGTTAAAAGTCTGGGCTCAGCAGAGCTTTCATCCCCAGCTGTATATGTTACTAGACCCTTGGCTTGGTGTAATTATTTTATCTGACTGAAGGCTTCTCCTGAGATGTAATATGAAGAAAATAACTATTATTAGGTTGTTATAAACCTAAAGTGAGATAATATGATAATAATAGCTAGTATTTATTATGTTTATTAAAGGCCAGATATTGTTTTAAGTGTGTTGCATGTGTCTGTGGGATATTATTTTTATTTTTATTTCCTTCAGAGAAGGAAACTGAGCTCCGACTTCCCAAGGTTTCACAGCCAGGAAGTGATGAGTTAAAGTTTGACCCCAGAGTCTTGTGCAACCACTGTGTTCTATTGCCTCCCTTATTAGCTATTGTTATTATAATGCATGCAAAGGGCTTACAGTACCTGCTCCACAGTGGTGAAACCAATTCATTTATTTGACTAATATTTATTCTCTACTATATTGTAGACACAGTTCTAGAAACTAGAAGTTGAGCATGTAAAACAAAAATCCCTGATCTCATAAAGTTTACATTCTAGCCTGAGAAGAATCATACATACACTAAAATCTATGAATAATTTTAAGTAGTGATCAAGGTTACAAGAGAAATAAAATAGATCAATGACACAAAGCATGTCTGGATGCTGTGGGGAAGGTCACGTCAGCTCTGAGGGTCGAGAATGGGCTCTCTGAGGAGGTGACATTTGACCTGAGATGTACATGATGAGAGAGAGAGACAGCCATGCAAAGACCTGAGGGAAGAATTTTTTCAGGCAGATGAAGTAGCACTGTCAAGGCCCAGAAGGGGAATGACTGTGGGTTTGAGAAACACAAAAGGGACCAACCTGGTCAGAGGCAGGTGAGGTTGAGGGTAGAGGGTAGATGATGATTGATTAGATTATTAGGAACTGTATGGCATGGTGAATAATTTGAGATTTTTTCCCTTGGTATAATGGGTAATTTTTATGTGTTTATGCAGGGTTACTGATATTATCTGATTTAGACTTTGAGAAGATCAGTCTGACTGCAACCTGGAAAATGGAGAGTAGGCAGTAGGGAAACCAGTAAGAGGACACAAAGGTGATGATGGCTCAGACTAGTGTTTTGGGTGCCAAGAAGTGGTCAGATTAAGAATATATAATGGAGGCAGCACTGATAAGAATTGTTAAGCCATTGAATGTGGGTATGAAGGAAAGAGAAGAATTAAAAATAAATCTCAAGATTTAGCATAAGTTATGGGGAGGATGTAGGGATGAGAAAGAGAGGGGCCATGCTTGAGTGAGAGACCAAGGAATTCTGTCTTACATATGTGAACTATGTGATGTAGAGTTGCAATCTATTGACACTAATATCAATCAGCTGTTTACCTTCCAATGATGTTATAGGGGAGAAATGAAAGTGGTTTGCAAATTATATATTCATTTGTATTTAAATTGAATTAAACTTAAACTGCAATTGGATTAGGAATTAAAATTTTGCATTTTTGTAGCCTAGTGAATTGCTGTGTTCTAGAAAAAGCAGTAAATTATTCTTATATGATTTTTTATTGATCAGATTTAAGTTCTTAGAGATCATGTATAACAAGTCTTTGGGTAGCAAATTGATCCACAAATTCTACAAATCTTGTTAGTTTGTAGCCCCATTATCTCAATCTAACTTTATTCCTGTTGACAGCTGGGACGTAAGGGAAGGCCTAGTCTGAAAGCTGAGTAACCTGGGACTCAATTGTTCAGGCTACCATGACAATGGGGCACTCAATTCCTTCACCTTTTTTCTTCTGCTTTTGGGATAAAGATAGAATTTTCCCAGGGAGCAATTACATACAGGGCTGGTGATTGGTATGGCAGCATGGTCATTTTGTACTTTTCTAGGGTTGGGAAGGACAGCCAATTACTGCTTCCCTACAAATTTAGCCTAATTTCACTACATGGGGAATTGGCCGTCTTAGTTTTGCAGGTTGTCCACTTCTCATTTCTAAGTCTCTCATTTGTGGCTTCCAGCTTTTTTTTTTTTTAAAGAGATGGGGTCTCAGTGTCTTGCCCAGGCTGGAGCACAGTGGCTATCTCAGGGGTGATCGTTGCTCACTGCAGCTTCAAACTCCTGGGCTCAAGTGATCCTCCTGCCTCTGCCTCTGGAGTAGCTGGGACTATAGGCCCTGTCACCATGCCTGCTTGCTTCCAGCTTTTTGTCCCATCCTCATCATTGTGAAATGACCACCTAGATAACAAAGCTACAGGGCAGGCGTGACCTGCAGCACCATCTGGAGAAAGTGCCCTAGGTCTTTCTCTTAACTATCTATGCATGACTGAGGTGTAACTTCTGTTCATGTACTCAACTTAAGAGACAGTGGGAAAGTCAAGTGCAAGGAACTCTGTGTCTTCTCCCTCCATTTCAGCCATGGCAGCTCCACAATTTTCTGTTTTATATTTTGGGGTTGCAAATGAGGTTACATGTGGAACTGCTGGGGAAAAAGTGTTTGAGATGTTCCATTTAAACAAATAGCTCTAGGACTTAAAAAACAAAACAAAACTAGGCTAACAGGTCAGATTTGTGCCTTTCCCCTAACTTTAATTTACCTCCCATATGTGTTGCAGGAAAATAAAAATGGACTGGAGAGTTAAGATGAAGAAAAAACATGTATGTGTCCCTTATTTACAACAATTTCTCACCAGGAAAAGGTGGCTGCTCAGAAGTAGGAAGGGAAGAATAAAATATTCTTGCTTTGAGCTCGGTGTCTTGGCCTGGATTTTCTTAATTTCTTTGGTTCTGGTTTAGGTTGGAATCCTCATCAAGCTCATTTGTTGTTGAATTAAAAAAAAATTTAGTGATTGTTGCCTTTGTTGTTTACCAGTTTTCTAACCATTCCTGTTGACTGATGTGCATGCAGTAAGAACGGTTAGAATAACCGGGTTTTTGTTTTCTTTCTTTCTTTCTTTAAGTTACTGATGGGTTTTCAGGATCACAGCTCAGAACCCATCAAAATAAAAATCTTCCCTCTGGTTATCTTAGGTCAAGCAGATGTGAATCAGCTTGTGTGTTTACCAGAATGATTTGTTATTTTCCATGGAAAACAAGAAAGTTCTGTGGACCAGCAGCTTCCTTCTACCTCTCTCTCTTCCAGCACTTTAGTGCAGCCATTGTGTAATTGAGTTTACAAAAAGAAAAAAGAAAAAAAAAAACTAACAAACAAAAAAACCTGGAAAAGTTTCTCAGTTGCACCAACATACAGGAACTTATATCTGCATCCAGAAATCCAGCAAGTCCTTCGGGAGCCTGGCAGACAGATTCTGGCATCAACCAGAGCTGGGTCACCCAGCTCCAGATCCAGCTAAAGGTCTACAACCAATGGAGCTGTCCAAAAAGGCTGTGAGGCTCTAATACCCAGACCTGCCACAGATACTACTTTCAACTTCTGGGCTGGGTCCTATCAGTTATATCTGTAAGCTTTATGTAACAAGGCCACTATTAATGAGGTTCTTCTGTGTGCTCGAGGAAGCCCTTTTTTTCCTTTAGTTTCACTACATATCTTAGGATCATTGTTCTCTATGCAAGTCACTAATGGGCTGAACTAAAGTAACCTTGAAGAAACAATATAAATACAGCAGGACCTAATACTAATTACTTAGACTTCAAAGAACAAGTTTCAAATAAAAAGTCCTTCCTTTGATGACTCTTCCCACTCTTCCCAGGAAGCCCTTCCCCTCAGTTGATATGGTTACTGCAGGGGTTTGCCATGGCCTTGTATTACCCTGTAAGACTGATTGGTGATAGTAGGCCCATTGAGGGAGCCCACTCACTGTCTATAGTTGATTGATCAGGGAAAAGACACTAGATCAAAGTCTGTTCAGTGGGCTGACTGATTAAACATGAGAAAGTCAGAGACACAGAGATAACATTTCTTAGTGGCTAGAAGATATAATACTGAAGAATCATTGGTGGCCATATTTGGTATCATTTTTAAAAAGCCACTTTTGTGTCAAGAGAAAACTAAAGGAATGTGCAGGGAGCAGCTCTCTGAATTTGCCTTGCAGTCTCACACCTTCCTGCTCTGAGTGAATATTGGGAGAACCCGCCTCCGATGGTTAGCGTGGGTTCTTTTATATTTCCTAGGCATCTCGGCTGGTTTGAGAAATAAAGGGAAAGAGCACAAGAGAGACAAATTTAAAGCTGGGTGTCTGGGGGAGACATCTCATGTTGGCAGGTTCCATGATGTTTCCCGAGCCGTAAAACCAGCAAGTTTTTATTAGCGATTTTCAAATGGGGAGAGAGTGCACAAATAGGGTCTGGGTCGCAGAGATCACATACTTCACAAGGTACTAAAATATCACAAAGTAAATGGAGGCAGGGTGAGATCACAGGACCACCGGATGGGGCGAAATTAAAATTGCTAATGAAGTTTCAGGCACGCATTGTCATTGATAACATCTTATCAGGAGACAGGGTTTGAGAGCAGACAACCTGTCTGACCAAAATTTATTAGGCGGGAATTTCCTCGTCCTAATAAGCCTGGGAGCGCTGCAGGAGACCGGGGCTTATTTCATCCCTCCGGCTTCGACCATGAAAGATGGACGCCTCCAAGGGGGCCGTTCATAGACCTACCCTCAGGGCTCATTCTCTTTCTCAGGGATGTTCCTTGCTGAGAAAAAGAATACACCGATATTTCTCCTATTTGCTTTTGAAAGAAGAGAAATATGGCTCTGTTCCCCCTGGCTCACCTGTGGCCAGAAGTCTTATCTCTCTTGTTCCCTGAACATTGCTGTTATCCTGTTCTTTTTTCAAGATGCCCAGATTTCATATTATTCAAACACACGTGCTCTACAAACAATTTGTGCAGTTAACACAATCATCACGGGGTCCTGAGGTGACATTCATCCTCCTCAGCTTACGAAGATGACAGCATTAAGAGATTAAAGTAAAGACAGGCATAGGAAATCAAAAGGGTATTGATGGGGGAAGTGATAAGTGTCCATGAAATCTTTACAATTTATGTTCAGAAATTGCAGTAAAGACAGGCATAAGAAATTATAAAAGTATTAATTTGGGGAACTAATAAATGTCCATGAAATCTTCACAATTTATGTTCTTCTGCCGTGGTTTCAGCCGGTCCCTCCGTTCAGGGTCCCTGACTTTCCGCAACAAGTGAAGTTCTGTCCTCTGCCTAAGGTGTTCTTCATTCTGGACTTTACCTGGTTAGCCCTACTTTTCTTCAAGGTTTTGCTCAGGTGTAATTGTCTCTGTGAATAATCGCTTTGGTTCCCCAGCCCTTGGTGCAATAAACATCTTTCATTGCTCTGTGCCTCAGGTTTCCTCAGTCAATAGGAGGAACCTTGAAGGCAGGAACTGTGACCTTATTCCTTTTGGTCATTCACATGACGACCAAGCACAAGGCCAGGGACATTATAAGTTTGTTAAAAAATCATGAGTTTGACAAGTTGTTACACACCAGCTCAACAGATGGAATGGCTGGGAAGAAGACTTTTTGATTGGTCTTTTCTTTATCATGTCTCTTGGCAGCATAAGGTTAAAAACCTAATGTCCTCTGGTAGCATCTAGGAGTCATCATCCCAGCTGATAGCATTCTTAGTGATGCCACATCAATTTCATCTCAAGACATACAGGTGCACAAGACCTGTGTGTTGAATTAACAAAAGGTAGGAGAGTTTGATTTCAAAAAGAATTTTCTATGTTCACTCACCTGTAAACACAATTCCAGTGTTCACATATCTGGAAAGTGTATACACCCCTGGGCGTCTATGGGTTGGGAGCAAACGGATGCAACCCTGAGAAAGGCTGTGAAATCTAGTCAGCCAATGTTATTGATGGGGATTCTAAGCTCCAGGTTGGCAGGCAAGAGGGATATATCTACTCTATTTTGCTTCACCATCTGTTGACTATGCCACTACTTATGAGAAGTGACCTGATCTGTCATTCTTGGTACTGAAAAGTGTCATCAGCTTAGGTTCAGTAAACTTAGGACTTAAATATATTAACAAAGCCTAGCATTCCCATTTTATTCATTAATTAATTTATTCAACAAATATTTATTGAGTGGCTACTATGTGAACACAGCAGGGAGTAGAAACTGACATGTCCCTGTTATAGTCTTCTGGAATTTACTTCCAGTAGAGAGGCACATATGAATAAATTAATATAAAGTTTCTACTAATAGGTACTATAGAAGAGAGATTGTCAGAGTTGTGAGAAATCCTAAGAGGATTTGACTAAGTCAGGGAGGTGATGGGAATTTTCCCCAAATAAGGTGAAAAGAAGAAGAAAGACCACTCTAGAGTAAAAGAACAACATATGCAAATTTTGTACAGCAGAACATAACACAGAAAGCTCAAGGTGCTGAAAGAAGGCTAGCAGCCCTGGAATTTAGGGAAGCACAGAAAGGCAGCTGGAGAAGACCTGGGAGGGGTCCTACCAGGTTTCAGGTGTTTAGCTTGATCCTGAGAGCAATGGGAAGCTTTCAAGGGTTTTGAGTCAAGTGAGGTGGTCAGATTTTCACTCTTAGAATACTTCCTGTGGTTGCAAAGTGTAAAACAGATTGTAGAACACATGTGGCAGACTAGGTAGGAGGCTTCTAAGGTTCTGGTGAAAACTGATGGTGAATGGGACAAGGGTTGAGAGTGGAAGAGATGTATGCAAGGGGATGGATTTGAGATATATTTAGTATGTAGTTATACCTTTTCCCAGGCAAGCTGCAGAAAATTTCTTATGTGGTAGGATCAGCTTCTAATCTTTGTGTCAGAGAACTGAAAGTATATTAATATTGAAGAAAAAATATTTATTCATAAAAAAGGAAAAAAATACTTCTATTCTGTGTAAGCCACTGCACTAGGCAGAATTATCTGAACGTTCAAGGCACAGAAACAAGGCTATCATATGTAGCTGTGCTTAACATGAAAATAGAGTAGAAAAAATGGATATTTCAATGTGATTCAAAGCTTTCAATAAATGTGCAGCAGGACTTAAATGTGACTGTTTATATTAATTTTTTCACATAGGACTCCTCATTGTTAAAATATTTTGGAGGGAAAATGACCATTTCTACTCCTTAAAATAATTATAGTCAAAGTGAGTAATTGTAGTAAAAAAAAAATAAGTTATTTGAAGTAGTCAGCTTCTAGTGAAAACATTCCAAGCTCAACAAGCAAGTGTTTTCCCTGTGTTTTTTCCTGGGACTCGATTGCTATACCACAGAGATACAGAGTCTTCTGTGTGTCTCTGTGCAGAGATTTAATTAACCATGAAGGTGCTTGATGGTGAGAAATCCTGCTTATTCATGGTGTTTTAACATCTATGAAAAGGAAATACCATGGTTTTTAGGTCTGGTCACGCAGTCATACGTTTGTGTTGAGAAACGTACCAGGAGGGGGCATATTCCTTAAATAAATAAACTGATTGAAAATATGTGCTGCTGTAGGTGAGACACCAGAACGACTGACAGTTGTTCTTCTTAGACGGATCAAAATAACTTGAATTGGAACTTTACATATATACATATAATGAAAGCAAATGCTGAATAGATGAGAATATGTAGTGACACTACTGTGAAGGATATTAATCAGAAAGCATCTTAGAAAACATGTATATGAACAACTTGAAATCACAAGTTCAAGTTAAACCCCTTGACTATAATTTCAAATTATGTGATATGTGTTTGGACGAATGGAGGCAAGATGGTGCACTTCCGGGTTCTTCTTCACCACCAACTCTTCCCGCGTGCGCAAAAATGCAGCTGGCACCCGGGAAGGTGCAGATCAACTGGGCATGCACCAGGTGAAGTCAATCCGAAGAGACCAAGATTTACCTGGTTGCACCTGCGGAACGCCCCCCGACACGCCCGTGCCCCACCTATTGCCCTCCCACTCCTAGAAAAGCCGCTCTCAGCCAGCGTCCCACGCGGCCTTCCTCCAGCCCCACTCCTGTCGGGATGTCGGGACTGCAGGAACCCCGCCCGAGAGCCCCACAGGTGGGGGACTCTGTCAGCCTTCTTTGCCGGAGGCTGACAGACCTCTTCCCCACACCTTAAGTGACCAAAAATAAATGTGCAGTTTTGCTCCTACCCTTTGCCTAGTCACTGGTTCTTTTGTGCCCGCTTGGCTGGTCTTAGAAAAACAAATCAGTTGGTGCCAAAGACCCGGGAGGAGACCCCTCCTCAGGCCTCTAAGGATTGAGGAACCTCCTCCTGCTCCCACACCGCAGATGGACCAGGACCTGACACCTGCTTCCCTCACTCTCATGGCCTCTCTGGGGTAAGTGCCCTTGTCTCCTCTTTACCTCCCTCGGCCAGAAATCCTGTGCAGGTCGGAGGTCCATTTTGAGCCACCATGTGGCTTGGGAGACCCGTTCAGGACAGAGACGTCCGCCTGAAGGTAATCTCCACTTTGGCTCCATGAGCCTCCAGTCTGTCTCTGCTGGTTCCAAAGGACGCTTTGAAGCCAGGCAGAGATCCACTTCCATTTCCATTGTGTCCATTGTGTCGGTAAAGAGGAAACAAACGGGAAACCCCCCAGTCCAAATTTCCAAAGAGCACCCCCTTAGGGTGCCTCCTAGCCAATTTAAAAACCTTACAGCTTGAACAAGACCTTAGGAGGAAGCGGGTAATTTTCCTTTCCACTGTGGCGTGATCGACCTCAGCAATTTCTGCCAGTGGCTAGGCAAGTGGTCCGAAATTAATTACGTACAAGGCTTTTGGGCCTTAAGCTCTCGTCCCTATACTCCTCCTTCTCTCCACCCCCTCCCTTCCTGCCCAGACTCCTCCTCCTCCCCCCATCCAGACTCCTTCCTCCTCCTTATCTACTAGTAATCCACTCGGTCCCATGCCTCCTTCGAGGCCCCCAACTGGCTGTCTTGAGTCTCCTATCTCTGCCCACACCCTCCTACAGTGTTAGCACCTTTGTGAGAGGTGGCTGGGGCGGAGGGGGTAGTCAGAGTACATGTCCCTTTTTCACTGGTCGATCTTTCCAAAATTGAGAAGCGTTTAGGTGATTTCTCAGCTAATCCTACCATATACATAAAGGAATTTAGACACCTTTTTCAGGCCTATGACTTAACTTGGCATGACCTCCAGGTTATCCTAACCTCTACCCTAAACTGACTGAGGTTCTAACTGAATATACCAGGTTAGATCCGGCCTCCCCCACAGGGGCCACCATTTTGGCGTCTTATTTCATTTCTCAATCAGCTCCTGACATTCGTAAAAAAACTTGAAAAGGTACAGGATAGTCCTCAGACACCAATACAAGACCTAGTTAAATTAGCTTTTAAGGTCTATAACTCCAGAGAGGAGACAGCAGGATCGCCTCAAACAGAAGTTACAGCTCCTAGCAGCAGCTTTACAGCTCAGTCGTAACCCCAGGCCAGAGAGCACACACCCCGCAGACTCCAAGGCTACAAAAGGAGCCTGCCTGCTATAAGTGCGGCAAGGCAGGACACTATGCCAACAGGTGTCCGCAAGGTCCCCGAGCCCCAACGCAGCCTTGCTATAAGTGCAAGGCATCAGGACATTAGGCCAGTGAATGTCCTAACCCTCGTCCACCAGCAACCCTCTGCCCTGCTTGCCAGCAGGGAGGACACTGGAAGTCTGATTGCCCCACCCTGAGAACAGGTGCTGTGTCTCCACGTGACCCCCTTTCCCAGGATCCTGGGAGCTCCTTCCAGCTCCTACATCTGGACGACGACAACTGAAGGTGCCGAGACTCGGGGACCCCCATCACCCTCACCGAGCCGTGGGTAACTCTCCTGGTAGCGGGTAAGACAATTAATTTTTTAATCAACAGCGAGGATACCTATTCTGTTTTGCCGTCCTTCTCTGGACCTAGCCTTCCATCCAATATCTCTGTAGTAGGAGTAAGCGGAAAGCCATCCACTCCACAAAAACTCCACTCCTTAATTGCTGCCTGGCCAACAACTACTTTGCGCACTCGTTCCTCATTCCCAGCTAAAAAGGGCCCCTAGTGAAAGCAATCAGTGGAAATCAGTTTGGCTTTCCCCCACTTGCCTCAAACTTACTAAATTTTCTTAACTATCTCATACTCCCCAACCTTGCCAGGACCATCCTTCTGGGTTTTGCCCATATTCCAACAAATGCTTCCATTCCTCATTCCTATACTAATACTGTGCCTTATTTTATTCTTCATCCATACGTCCAAATACCACCCATGGGCCCCAACCTTAACGACACCCCTTAACAGCAGGAAGTAGCCAGACAGACCACGGCGCCCCTTTATCACTATTATCAATAAAAGGTTGGACTGTTTGGATGAACGGAGGCAAGATGGTGCACTTCTGGGTTCTTCTTCACCACCAACTCTTCCCACACACGCGAAAATGCAGCCGGCGCCCGGGAAAGTGCAGATCAACTGGGAATGCACCAGGTGACGTCAATCCGAAGAGACCAAGATTTACCTGGTCACACCTGCGGAATGCCCCCCGACACACCTGTGCCCCGCCTATTGCCCTCCCACTCCTAGAAAAGCCGCTCTCAGCCAGCGTCCCACGTGGCCTTCCTCCAGCCCCACTCCTGTCGGGATGTCGGGACTGCAGGAACCCCGCCCGAGAGCCCCACAGGTGGGGGACTCTGTCGGCCTTCTTTGCCAGAGGCCGACAGACCTCTTCCCCACACCTTAAGTGACCAAAAATGAATGTGCAGTTTTGCTTCTACCCTTTGCCTAGTAGCTGGTTCTTTTGTGCCCGCTCGGCTGGTCTTAGAAAAACAAATCAATATGAATTTGTCCCCCAGTGAAAAGTTATTTTTGACCAAGAATAGCCACAATTCAGATTAACTAGAACAGTGGAAAAGCAAGTCAGAAAGGCCATATGTCCCTCAACAAACTGTAAAATATGAAATAAAAACTATAAATGTAAAGAATAGATTTCCAGGGCTTTCAAATTCTAAAGTCTGTTTGAAGAAGGCTCAATGCCATTTTTCATATGGTGCCATATGTTACCTGGTGGTAATTTTCCCCAGCACTTGGATCCATTTTCAGCTGCATAAACCAGTAACTTGTTTGCAGCTGTCAGCTGGTCTAGACAGACAATTCTTTTGAGATGCATTCTCTTTTGATGGGTTTATCAGATTTCCACCCCTATTTTCCCTTTAAAATTTTCTACATCTTCCTGTCTCTCCTGTTTGCACATATGATGCAGTGACACTCACAGTTGTGCATTGGCCTAACATCTCCAACAGCAGCAGAAACAGCAGGACAGAAGAGCAGTGTATTGTATATTTTGCATGCCTCCCAAACTTTCCTGTTGGGAATAATTCTTTCCTTACCTACTTCCGTAAAGATAGCCACCCCTAGCTCACTTTAAGTTTCTTTAAGTAGTGAATACCAAGGGAAGTCTAGACCACCTAAGAAGAAATGAAATGGAACTTCAAGAAGCACATACTCTGGACGCTAGGTTCCTAGACCTGAGTCCTAATTTTGTCACTGTAATATGTGCAACCCTACGCAATTACTAAACCTTCTCATGTTCATTTTTCCCACCTGCAACAGGGAGGGTAATTGTTGTGAGGGTCTTAGGGTTGGAAACACGGCCTAAAAAGTTTCCTATACCACTTTGGGAGGCCAAGGCAGGTGGATCACGAGGTCAGGAGTTCAAGACCAGCCTGGCCAAGATGGTGAAACTCTGTCTCTACTAAAAATAAAATACAAAAAAATAAGCCAGGTGTGGTGGCAGGAGCCTGAATTCCCAGCTACTCAGGAGGCTGAGGCAGAAAACTGCTTGAACCCGTGCAGAGGTTGCAGTGGGCTGAGACAGTGCCACTGCACTCCAGCCTGGGCGACAGAGCGAGACTCCATCAAAAAAAAAAAAAAAAAAAAAAAAAAAAAGTTTTCTATGCCATGCTTGGCATGTTATAAACAGTCAATAAATATTATTTTTAGAAAAGGTCAGAGACCTAATCATTTGAAACCCAGTAAAGAGACATTAAACACATAAAATAGAGAATTCTGTGTCTGTAACTACATTGTACAGATATATTTATTTCCTCTGGCAAGCACTATGTTGTATAAGTAGGAAAAAAGACTTCTGTCCATAGAGAGTATTACTTAAAAAAAAAAAAAATGTAGGGAGTGCTTTAATCAAGTTGTGTTCAACCACGGGGATATTTTTTGTTTATTTTCAGAGCAGAAGTACTGTGCTCTGGTAGTCCTGTCCTGCCGGATGTGTAAGATATTTAAAAATCAATTCCAGAAATCAAAGCAGTACTGTTCAAGATGCATCAAGGGCTAGATTTGAGCCACATGGTCAATGTAAATAATGTAAAGGCGTAAGTCACACTTTATGGTAAGTTGAACAAAATAGAAGGAGCATGACAAGCTAATGAAATAATTAAAATCAGTGGAAAATAACCAGTTGTTTTGTTCCAGAAATGAAAAAAACTGTCCATTTCTATAGACATATCACTTAGCCCTAAATATATATACACATGTATATATGATGGATACAAATGAGTTTGCGATTTTCCTCTGAAAGTATTTGAGCAGGAAATAAAACCTTTTCCCAGTGGATGAAATAACAGTCGTTTCTGCCAATCTAAGCAAGGCAGATTTAAATTTTATATGTGTCCAACTGCTTGTTCCCTCTTAGCTAATAACCTGCATGCTGGAAACATTTCAAATGGAAGGGAGTTCACAGCCCCATAGCTCGGCTCTGAATATATCTACCATGCATGTAAACAAGTAAACCATTATGTTTCTTATTGAGATAAAGAACACAATGATAAGTGAGGACTTTCACAAAACAAAGAGCTTCCTATTGCGAGTGTGGATAATCTTCCAGAAAACCCTGTGTTTTGGCAAATCACGCCAGATTAATCTATTAGGCATCTCCTTTCATTATCAAATTTCCGCTGCCTATCACAGTGGCTGCCTTATCAAGCACCCCTTTTTTAATAGCAGCCCCATTCCTAAGATTTCAGATGCTGGCCTTCCCTACTCAGAAAACAGGTGTCCCTACTGTTTGCAGGCAGCAAAGGTCCCTGCACAGAAGCCTGGGAAAGGGCAGGGCTATCAGGCTCTGTTCTACCTGAAGGAACAGGTAACAGAAAACTGTTGATTCAATGAATAGAACTTAATTGGCACACATTAGCCAGGAGTGAGTGTTTTTTAGAATTAAAATTCCTTTAAAAGTTCCCACTGACAAGAAAAGCTTTAAAACATAAAACATAGAAGATTTTGTTTTCTAATAATCAAGTGGACAGCTCCAAACAATAGAACTATTCTTTACAGAATCCCCTTGTAAACATAACATTCACCCAAATTCATTCTTAAAATCAGGTATCAAGGTTTATGACAACTTCACAGAGTTACCTGTGGGGCTTAAGCTGCTGGGCATATTGTCCGTATTCAGGAGGAAAATACATTTCATGGCTCTACAACAGGCTAATATTCCAAGTCAATTAGGAGGATGTATCAGGTTTTCTGGTTCTCAGTGTCTCCACTTGCCAGCCTCTCTTCTCTTTCGTACTTAATAAAACTGGGCATGTGGTTTCTGACCAGCCCTTTTGTGTGCTAGGCCAGGGTCACCCACCAACATGGAGCAGTGAAACCCACTGTTAACAAAAAAACTCTGTTTTAATGGTGATGTGCAAAAATATGCTCACTTAAACACCTGCTTGTTTACAATAGAGATAATATTTATAGGATAGATATAAATCATGCTTATATTGAAATTTATTTGCAGAGTCATTCAGAGGAAGACAGTCAATCTGTTTTGCTTAGTCAATGCCAAGATTTCTTTAATTTCTCCTTGTCAAATTTGTACCTGTCATGTTTTTGTCTTGCTAGTATTACCTATGCCCATCTGCATTCTCTAGCAAGTAGAAAGACTTCATTCTCTGCCCTGAACTTAGCCCTTAAAAAGTTGGCTGGTGTATGCTTTACTGTAATAAAATAAAGGCGTTCAGGAAGGCCACCGTACTGACAACCGGATGATCCAGTCTGCCTGCAGCTTCCCTGCCTGATGGCAGGACGGCTCAGAGATGGGTGCTGGATCTGCAGGGTGGGTAGGAAGCAATTGATAAGCACATGCTTTTGCTTCCGGCCCTCTACAGCACCAGCTTTGTTTCATCTACAGATGATTAAATGGTCTACAGGGCAATTATGAACTAGAGGAAGGAACAGCCAACTCTTTCTAGGTTTCCTCAATCAGCGTGATTGAATTTCTCAAAGGCAGGCAGCAGTAGCAGAAGCAGTTTCAACGACTTTTCCTGGAAAATGTTCGGCAGCTCAGAATTGAGCCTTTCATTTAACTACTTGCTGTTTCATTTTATTATGTGCAAATTGTGGTTTAATAGATTTACAGTCACTATAAACCCTCAACTGTTAGGGTAGCCCAAGTGGCTAGTATGTATTAAAGTGAATGGTCTGAACCCCAAAAAAGTGATACTTGCAAATTCTAAGCAGGAGTGCAATAAACTCTATCTTAATAAGCAGTATATTGACATCTTACATGATTTTCATTCAAGGAGAAATATTTTTATTACCCTTTATAAGTGATAGGAAAATATAAGGTATTCATTTAATGTAGGGGGGGGAAGTAGAAGGAGCTCTTGAGAAAAGTTGAGATAATTATTTATTATATCACAATGGAAAGGTAAAGTGCTCTTATTTAAACATTGGTTTAGGAATTTATACAGAAGATAAATGTGTATATAAATACACATATAATAAATCTTCATTTTTAAAAGAAACAAGTAGATAAACACATGAATTCCTTTCTTCTTCCTTGCACATTAAGTAACAGTAAAACAAAACCAAAATGCCATTGTTCAAATTTAATACACTAATTACATTTGGACTACTAATTATGTATCTCTGTCCTCATCATGGCTTTCTATCCACAATGATCACAGCCAGATCAGAATCCCAATAGTTGAGTTATTGGCCTAATATGGATATTGTTTACAGATACGTCAAAATAATCTGTTACCCAAACAGGGCTTTTGAAAAGAGCTTTATTAAAACTGTGCAAGTGGCATCTAAAAAGAATCCTGGACTAGGTGTCATAATCCCTGCATGCAGTTCCTGAGGCATGCTGACTTGCTGTTTGATCTTGGACTCTGATTTAGGTTTCACTTTAAACCTCTGGGACTCAGGTTTCTCATCTATTAAATGGGGTTTTATCTTCCCTGATTGGCTCATGTCATTTTGAGAATTCTGTACCCCCAGCAAAAGTGAAATAGCTTTGACAAATATAAAATGGTACATAAAGAGCATATTAATGGAACATTAACACTGTTAACAAGTTACTGGATATATTTGATTGGTTGTCTAAGTCGATTAATTGTCTGCCAATCATCAGCAGCATCTATAAGGATTTTGATCCGTTAAAAGAAAAACCTTACACAAATTAAATTTAACAGAGTTTAATTGAGCAAAGTATAACTTGTGAATCAGGCAGTTTCCAGAGCTCAAGTAGACTCCGAGAGACTTCAGCACAGCCACGTGGTGGAAGAAGACTTACGGACAGAAAAAGAGAAGTGGTGTTAAGAAAACTGAAGTAAGGTATGGAAGCAGCGGGATTGGTTATAGCTCTGCGTTTGCCTTACTTGAACACAGTTTGAACAATTGTCCCCCTTTGATTGGCTAAAGCTCGGTGATTGGCACAAGAGTAGGTTATAGTCTGTTTACCCCACCAATTAGGTTACAGTTCACTATGTACTGATATATCTTTAGGTTGAATTTAAAATATGTAAGGAGGCAGCTTTTGGCTAAACTTGGTTTAACAGATCGCAACACTATAAAAGCAGCCTGCAAGAGAAAGGAGGTAAAACAAGTTAATGTAATAAAATCTTTTACATTGTGACTTAAGTTTCCAAGAGAATCACATCAGAAATAGCATATATTCATGATTCTGTAGTGGTATGTAGCCGTTTTAAGTGTGAGCAGTTGATGGTTTAACAACTAGACTACTGTTTAAATGCTTAAATCCAGGGGTGGTTAAGTCTGGACTATTTCATGGCTAGGCAGAACGAAATATAAGTCCTAATTTTACATGACTTATGTAGGAAACAAACACAAATCGGTAAACACTGAATAATGAAAATGTCATATGAAGCTTTTGCCAGGATAATATAATTTCTTTTAGTATTATTTAGAGTAAGAGAATCTTTTTGCCCTAAATCATATAATAGAACCTATGGTCAAATACTAATCTTAGGAATCTGAGTTCAAGCCACTGATTTGAGTGAAATAATCTTTAAACATTTAAATAATAAATTTTTACTCAACAGTAATTTTATTGACTAATTTATTTTTCCTGTGAGCGTTTCCTGTGAGGAAAATCAACTTAATCTATTAGAGATTAGATTAAATAATTAGTGAATTATTCAGACTTCCCATGGTCTATTTTAACTTTCAGCAACATCTGTAAAAGAAGAAAAAAATGTAAAACTCATGTCAGTGAGATTTCTACATTTTAAAAAGCAGCAAAAGACTTGAAATTGTAGGGAAAGAAACGATTCCTTTTCTTCGTACATACTTTATGTCAGGTAGAGAATGTGGTGCTGATTTTAATACATTTAAATTCATTGCTATGCTTATCTGAAGATGGTTGGCATTATGTCATTCATTTAGAAGTAATTAATGAGGTGGATACCTGACAAACTAAATGGGACAAGAAAATAAAAATTTGGGGTAAAGATACGTTAAAGCAAAATTCAATTTACAGAAAGAGAAACATAAAAATGTTTGCTGAGAAACTTACTTTGATTACCCACAGGGTCTTTGAATTGTACTAAAAAATCCCAAAGACGTTTTTAAAAACGTGTACATGTTTAAATATGTTAATGTCTCTACATATCTTTATTTTGTTTACAAATTTCTCATCTTTCTAAAAAAAGGAATATATAATCATTCATTGAGAAACATTTGGGAAAACATTTCTTTATGATATGCCCTTGAAATAACATCTGTTGTGTATAATGTAGATAGGAGAAAAATCTTTAATTTATCCATCCACACAGCCACTTAAGTGTAAGAATATATAAAGTATAATGTGATTTGCTGCATTTTTGTTGTGAAATACAATATTAAAATGGTTCAGATGCTCCCAACTGTAATTTTAAAATTGTGTAGACTTCTACTTTTCATTAACAAACTACAGATGTATAGATAATAAGACTCTTTATTGGACAATATGCTATTATGCAGCTGTTAGCACAATGCAGTAAAGAAGGTCATTTGCAAATCTCATTAATAGTTCTACCATGTTCCACCACTTGAATGAAAAGTGATAATGTATAGATCTCACAGTCATTAAGAACGTTCCGTTACTCCTTTAGGATTAATTTGTGCTGACCCAGAATTTTGTATTTGCTTAACACAAGCCGTGAGTTACTTTGATGTTACCTGCTTCTATAAACAGTAATATACAGTCCTCTCCTGGGCTAAAACAGCTTTTATTCCAGTGAGAATTGATGGTATTAATCATTCTGAAGTCCAAGAATGGTGATCATAAATTGTACACAGGGACCTCACTTAGTACCTCCCAGGACTCCCATTCATCAGCAATTCCTCTTCTCCACCTGGATACAAAGTATATAAAGAGTAATTTATCTCAGAACTTGAGCTCTGTGATCTTCTTGATGTTTAGGTGACATGAGAAACATTTGGAAACAAATAAATACTTATTCTCCAATTTTTTGAAATAAAGACCTAAATTGTCTGCCATTTCTCAAGTTTGATTCCCTCAAGTGGCCAGAATGGAAAATGCATGCCTTGCCTTAAAATATCCTGCATATGAAATAAGCTGGAATGATAGCAGATAAAGGGAATTACTTTTCAACAATGTTAAAAATAAAAGATAGTAACTTTAAATCATGACCAAATTAGCACAGACTTATTCTCACCAAACATTAATGCTAAAAATGCTAGCTATAATTTATGAACTGTTAGGCCTGGAAAAATGTCTAGATGCATTTTTTTTTTTAATGCAAACCTGCTAAGATCTGCAGAAATATTTATCTTAAACAAAAGCTGAACAAATAACTCAGCTCAAGATCAATACAAATCAAGAGAAAACACAGAAAACAACTCCATTACACCGATATTGGCAGAATCTCCTTCCACACCGTCAAATTAGCTGTCAAATTTGAGAAAAGGTTGACTTTGGTATTTAGATTTTAGGAAAAAATGTGTCCTTACAGAGAATGGAAGAAAATAAGCAACAGGAGCAATAACGAAGAAGTATGCTTAGGGGTTAGACAAAACTCTTGAATTTCAGGAGGTGTATGTTTCCTCATATGATCTCATTGTGTAGATTTTGGCATTTTCTATCACATAAATGAAAGGAGACAAACCAATACACACACACACAAACCATGGAGTCATTTCTGGAACATTTCTTGTTTCATCCTAAGCTTTAGCTGGATTCGTGAATTTCAAAGCTTTTCATGGTTCATTGTGAATATGTGGTTTTAAAATTTTGTTGGGTTCCAAACTTATCACTGTGAGATTATTTTATGTTAAGCACCTTAAAATTCCAATCCTTAAGATGCGAGTAGAAACAAAAACAAATAAATAAATTATTGCACTGGGCCAAAAAAAAAAAAAAAAATTTAAGAAGGTAAACTTAAAATATTTTTGCCAGAATGTGAACTGAAAGGATTAAAAATCTTGCCAACACAATCCTTTTTTTCACTGTAACTATAAACGTCACAATATTTTTTTTTCCAAATATGATTAAAAAAATGGAGAGTGGAAATATGTGGTACCCAAAGTTATTCTACAGACTGTTATTTGACAGTCTCCGTTGGAAGACAGTTTAGTTTCTGCAGAGTTCTACTATCAGAGCTCACATTTTTGGTATTACAGAAGTTCTTTGCTTAAGGAACCTCATTTACATGTTAAAATGTGTCTGCTTAACATTTGTGAATTACATAGTTCACTGAATTGAACACTGAACTAGCTGTGAGTCAAGAATAATACAAATATGCTTGTTCCTATCTAGGAATTCAGCCTGTTCTCTACAGATTATAATCTGAATGACATGGAGAAAATATTGTTCAGTTATCTATACAATAAGTGACTTGTATCTAGAATATAGAAAGAACTCTTTGATATGGTTTGGCTGTGTCCCCACCCAAATCTCATCTTGAATTGTAGTTCCCATAGTCCCCATGTGTGGTGGGAGGGACACGGTGGGAGGCAATTGAATCACAGGGACAGTTTCCCCCATGCTATTCTCATGAGAGTAAGTTCTCATGAAATCTGTTGGTTTTATTAGGGGCTTCCCCATTTGCTTGGCTCTCATTCTTCTCCTTGCTGCCACTATGTGAAGAAGGATGTGTTTGCTTCCCCTTGTGCCATGATTGTAAGTTTCCCGAGGCATCTCCAGCCATGCTGAACTGTGAGAAAATAAACCTCTTCCTTTATAAATTACCCAGTCTCATGTGTCTTTATTAGCACCGTGAGAATGGACTAATGTATTATTGTAACTCAATAATGAAGACAACAATCCAATTAAAAATGGTCAAAAGATATGAATAGTGGTTTCTCCAAAAAAGATAACAAATGTCCAATAAGCATGTGGCAACATGTGAAACATCATTACTTATTAGGGATATGCAAATCAAAACCATAATGAAATACTACTTCATACCCATCAGGATGGCTAATAGGCAGAGAGTGATAAGTCTTGACAATGATGTAGAAAAAATAGAACATTTATACATTGCTAGTGGGAATATAAAATTGCAGAGCTCCTTTGGAAATTTTTTCAGAAAAAGGTAAACATAGACTGATCCTATGACCCATCAATTCTACCTCTGTGCATTTATCCAGGAGCGGTGGAAACAGCTCCACATAAAGACTTATACATGAATGCTTATAGTAGCATGATTTATAATACTCAAACAATAGAAACAACCCAAATGTCTATCAATTGATGAAACAATATGTATATATACTCAAACAATAGAAACAACCCAAATGTCTATCAACTGATGAAACAATATGTGGTAAATCCTTGCAATAGAATACTATTCCACAGTAAAAAGAAATAAAGTACTGGTACATGATACAACAGGGAAGAACCTCAAAAACATCATGCTCAGTGAAAGAAGTCAGTCACAAAAGACCACACCTTATATAACTATCTGTATAAAAAAACGCCCGGAAAAAGAAAATCTATAAAGACAGAAAGTAGATTAGTGCTTTCCTGGGGCTGGGGGAGTGGGAAAGGGGAATGACTAACTGAATGTAAGATTTGCTTTTAGGGAAATGTTCTGAACTTAGATTCTGGTGATGATTGTAAAACTCTAAATGCACTAAAATGTTTTGAATTGTATACCTAAAACAGATGAAGAGTAACTTTCATGGTATGCAAACTGTATCTCAATAAAACTGCTTAAAAAATAACCAGCATGTGCAGGGGGAAATGGGGGAAGAGTGGAGGGGGATGATGCAGGGTCTCATAGGCTGGTCATATTAAGGGGTGTCTTTTTCCTCAAAGCAATGGAAAATTACGAAAAGATTTTAGTAAGGGGTGACTGGTAGTGATGATTGATCACATTTGTATTCTAAAGAACAGCATGACCAATGCGTGCAAAACAACCTAGAATTAGAGGTAGACTGAGTAGATATTTTTTTCTATGCTCACCAGGTCCCTAACTCCTGAGTTGTCATATGGCTCGTATGTCAATGAGTGACTTACCCATTTACCTGCATTTGTTTATCCATTACCCCTTCTTCCTGAAACACCACAAGGAATTCTGGAAACAGGGATGATGTCTTATTTATCTTTGTATTCTCGGCACCCAACACTTAATCTGGAATTCAACAGGCTTTCAACTAATGTTTATACAATGACTGATTTTGAAAGGAGCAAAGAGGCCGGGTGTGTTGGCTCATGCCTGTAATCCCAGCACTTTGGGAGTCCGAGGCAGGCAGACCACCTGAGGTCGGGAGTTCAAGACCAGCCTGACCAACATGGAGAAACCCTGTCTCTACTAAAAAAACAAAAAAGTTAGCCAGGTGTGGTGGTGCATCCCTGTAATAGCAGCTACTTGGGAGGCTGAGGCAGGAGAATCGCTTGAATCCAGAAGGAGGAGGTTGCGGTGAGCCGAGATCACGCCATTGTACTTCAGCCTGGGCAACAAGAGTGAAACTCTGTCTCAAAAAAAAAGGCAAAGAGCAGAAGAACGTAAACAATTCAACCTTGTGTCCAACATTCTCTGCTGATTGGATAGGCTGGTTGTCTTCTGTCCCAGTTGGGAATTTTGCAAATGGAATCACAGTTTGATCTCTAATTAGAAGATTCCACAACATTATTATGCTACCCACTTTGCCCTAAACTCTTTTGGAATCAATATTTTAAGCAATAATAAATAAATCAAAAGATGATCTGTAATGCAAAAATATTCTCTGTGCCTACTGCAGTTGGGCAAACATTGGCAATAGAATTCTAATTTAGATATTTCCTGAATTTTGTGTATTTTCTGCATGAAGTTTTAATAGGTTAAACATGATTTGTTAAGCTAAATAAAATATTGAAAAAACTGATTATGCTACCTATAAAATTGACGTGCAACAGAGATGTGCTAGTAATATTAGAGTAAAACATTTTTTGGAAGGCTCATATAATTGCTAGCTCACTATAACTCCATGTTAAGAGAAAGAAGGAACAATCTTGTATCGTTGATATGTAAAAACAAAGCCAAACTCAAACAACTCCCAGTTTATATCCTGGAGATGGTCCATATTCAGCCTAATCATTTATGTTTAAAATAAACACGTGATGTTTTGAAAGAGAATTCAAGCCGAGAACTCTGATCACAAGACTTTGAGTAATCCTAAACAGGAAAGAAAGACTACTCTGTTGTATAAAGGATTATAAATAATGGTAAAAACAAACAGATAAACAAAAAAAAGCTATAACAATTACTTTGCCAGAACTATCCCTTATTAATCATTTGAAAGTCTATTTTGTATGAATATGACAAAATAGGAATATATTATACAAAAGTAAATAACTGGCAACAGTTGAATCCCATGGCACATTTTTTGGGATTCTCTTAGCTAGAACCTCTGTTGAGTCTATACTCCTCAAACTGAAGAACTGGAATGCAGTGTAACACGTATTACATAGGTAAAGTATTGGTTGCCCTATATTTTTTTTCTATACAGGGTTCCTGTCCTATCAGACACAAAGCCAAATAGATCTTGAAAACTATTTCTTCAACAACCATTTCACTCAACTGGTCCGTTTAATTTTTTATTTAAGTCCAAATTAACCACTTATCTGAATGGACTGTTTTGTGATTGTATCTTGGGAGTAACTGTTGGCAAATTTTTGATTTGAGGTAATAAACTGGGCTGATATCTTTATTGTTTTAGCTGAAACACTTTTCTATTTCATGTAAGTAGTCTGGTATTTTCAAGCCATTTCACTAAATTTTGAATAACTTTTCCCAATTTGCTTTTCTAATTGAGCCTTGAGCCCTAACTACAAGGACAGTCTGAGGTTCGAAGGTTTAGATGTAGTTCAGTCATTTGAAAGAGGAAAAAAAGACAAGTCAAAAAGAGGTAAAAATATGTTTCTTTCACGTTGCTATCACTCAAAAATAAAAGCAGATTTTTCTCAGACTAGACCTTCTCCCACAAATCAACTTTGGGCAGCATCAAACAGTAATTTAGTTTCAAAAGAATTTTTTTTTTTTTTTTTTAGAAAATGGCATAAGCCATATTATGATTGTGTTGCTAAACAGTTTGGAATCCATCTATGGCACAGAGTCTTTATAAAGTCCATGTGCCATTTTAAACATTTTAACTTTAATAATTTAGATTTATAGGTATGATATAAACCATCTGCATTTTCCTGGTTGTAAGCAGTGAATTTTCTTCTCACAGATGGCCTGGACTTCAGTTCTGTGAGCCAAGAGGGGCACTGGCCTCCCCACGTGTGGTAGTCATCTTTTGCAATAAAACTGAAATAAGAGTATATTGTGCAAAGTTGTGTAATGTGGTCCTAAACTTTACTAAGTTGCTTTTGAATGCTGTTGAACGTTATTTCTATTGTGTATTTCAAACCCAAGTTGTTGTCATTTAACAGGCAGAAAGATTTTATGAAGATCTCATATTTTGGATTACAAAAGCTCCACATTCTTCGGTAGTCATAGAACTTCTTAATTTAGCCATGCAGAGTAAAAACTCCACTAACAGGTGTTGAGAACTGTCCACCAGAACTTGGCACATCTCAATATCTCAGGCTATTTGGTAAAAGGCACAAGTGTGCACATTCTTGAATGAATGCTTAAACGTGCCATTAGAATTGATTTATGGGGTAGAGGTGGCACAGTGGTACATGAAATCTTCTCTTGGCTTGTTTTTTAAGGCAAATAACCAGCAAGCTAAGATAACAGAGTGAGCATTTTTAGATAAATCATTAGTATCCAGTAAGAGAGTTAAGGGAAAGTCAGAATAACACTCACCTCTGCAGCAGGAGACCACCTTCAGCAAGCAGGAGAAAAGGTATATGGAGTGGGATAGTGCTTACCAGGAGGCAGTCAAGTATCATGGAGAACAGGTTAAAAGAGGAATGGCCAGTGTCAGCAAATGGAGTAAGGGGCGCTGAATCAGCATGCAGAGGCAGTAGTGAGGCAAAAGTCACCAAGAATGGGAAGGCATCAGAGGCGAGGGGGTGGCACTGGCCATTCTCTGCAAGTTCACTGCAACATCAAGCTGCCATCCCCCAGCCCACCTCAGTCTCCTTGGTGGGCTTGGCCAGTGCATTGTCCTTTAGGTGAGAGGAGCACATGGGCCAAGCAGCCACACTGCAATGCTGAGATTTGTGCATTGTGTAGTCCTACATTCATGCAGTTTGCACCTCTCTGTGCCAGACACTACATCTTTCAGGCAGGTTAAAAACAAGACTATTAAGTAAGAGGTAATGTCTATTAGAAAGAACAATTCAGCGACTCTATGCAG
Source organism: Piliocolobus tephrosceles (assembly GCF_002776525.5). Taxonomy (NCBI): domain Eukaryota; kingdom Metazoa; phylum Chordata; class Mammalia; order Primates; family Cercopithecidae; genus Piliocolobus; species Piliocolobus tephrosceles. The sequence goes on from NC_045440.1 coordinate 72,570,092, forward strand.
TGATGGGTTCCCAGTTAATTTTAACATGTCAGGGAAAAATGATTTAGTCATGCATGATAATAAAACACTTTGACAGCTCAATGGGAGTTTAGTATGCAGTGGCTGACAGCAACTTCAACATGGTCAGCTACATGGAAGAGCGCCAGGCAAATATTTACTTCAGGAGGGGCATGGAGGCCTGCTAAATAGGTCCCTACTGCCCAAATACCCCATCAGTATACAAGACCATGGCATGTATGCTAAAGGCATACTGGTCCATATAGAAACTACCAAGGCATGTTATATTGTCACCATATATGTTGCTGCCTATGTATATACACACACACTTTAATGATTTTGCCATCAGAAAGCACATGATAGAAACAACATTAAAGATCAATAATACCCTTTTAGCTCTGAAATTGTTGCAGAGGGGTGAATATATTTATCCTTAAAAAAGAAATACTATAACATTAATATAGAAAGAAACAACACACTTCTATAAGTACTTATTGAACATCTACTATGTACAAGAGTAGCTACTACAAAAAAGGCAGAAAACATAGACCTTGCTCCCATGGGCCTCATCTGAACCTAGTAAGGGAGAAATACTTGTATAAATAACTAATTATAAAATGTGAAAGAAGGTGAGAGTGCTTTCGGTAGAGGTGCTTGCAAATGCTAATAAGAGTATTGTAGAGGATGGGTTTATTCTAGAGTATTTTTGTAAAACATAAGCATTGAATCTTCTCGCATGTGTCGACATCATGTATAACGCACAATGCTGTAATCAAAATAACTGACCCTGTCCCATTTATGGCAACTCAGTAGTGGTGGTTTGGAGTATAAATGCTATAGGGTAAATAATTCAGAGTTCAGACTTAATCACTGGAAAGGTCAAACTTGACATTGAGCTTTCTCCTTTCTCAAAGATGTGTCTCTCGCCAACTTCAGGAAGTTGTCCAGTGTGGTGAAGTTGGGTTGATGTTGTCTCTGTTTCTCTCTGGTCTCTGTCAAGATGTGTCATCCCTCGTGGTCTATGGTGCTGGCCTCCGTCCTGCAGGGTCTGCAGCTGCTGTCCTGGCCTCCCCTGCCCTGGGGCAGTGCTAGAAGCACCTGCAGTTGAGGTCTACAGGTTGAGCCACCAGCACTCTGCTCTTCTCATCCAGCACTGCTGCACATAAAAACTGCATGCATTGGGAAACACACGGGATCTCCTCGAACCTGGTTCCAGGGCAAGGAGATAGAAATTGTTCTATTGAGCTTTTTCATGCCCTAAATATTCCATGCCTCCATGTTTTCTTTTTCTTTTCTTTTTTTCTTTTCCAAGATGGAGTCTCACTCTGTCGCCCAGACTGGAGTGCAGTGGCACGATCTCAGCTCACCGCAACCTCTGCTTCCTGGATTCAAGTGATTCTCCTGTCTCAGTCTCCAGTATAGCTGTGATTACAGGTACATACCATGATGCCTGGCTAATTTTTGCTTTGGATTTTCAATGCCTAGCTAATTTTGGGGGGTATTTTTAGTAGAGACCATGTTGGCCAGGCTGGTCTCGAACTCCTGACCTCAAGAGATCCACCCGCCTCAGCCTCCCAAAGTGCTGGGATTACAGGCATGAGACACCGTGCCCGGCCTCATGTTTTCTTTATTACAAGCACTATATACAGGAATAGGAAATGCTGTGACACTACCTCTTCCCAGAATTCCAGGTGGGAAGCAGGCCCAAGTCTCTTCTGTTCTTGAAATCCTAATCTGGAACTCCATCTTGGGGCTTCCCTCGCCCTTGCTAAGTTAAAAATTTAGAGGGAGGCACCCAGGAACACACTCAGTCACAATCTGGGTTTCCCTCCTCTTTCTCTTCAGCCTCATCATCACACTTGGAAGGAGTGAGAAGACCACAACACGTCCAGTGTGCTCTGCTTTCTGGTTTGAGATAAAGACTCCTTCTTGATACTTAAAGGAAGTGTTTAAGACTTAGGAAAACGTTTCACTCTCAAGAACCAGTCTCTTGCAAATAGAAAGACATTTGGTTTATGCTCACATACTTGATGATGGCATAAAATTGCCTTCACATTTTTTATTGCATCCATTCTCTCTTGAAGTGAGGATACCATAAGTAGAGAACTGCAGAATTCTAGCACACCCTGTCTAGCACATGGTCTGGGTTATCTGTGTCTTTCATTACCTGAATTATTTCACAACCGTGTGAGTTGAAGAAAACTGATGCAATGCAAATGACTCCTGTTAATAAAAATGCAAATACATTTCGTCTGGTGGCAATGCCCATCGACTAGTTTTGCATCTGTTAGCAAATTCCTTTTAGCATTTGTAATGGCATATATGTATGCATGCTTTTGAATTCTTTTTTTTTTTTTTTTTTGCCATGTAACAGCTGTTTTCCTCATTCATTAATGGGTTAAGTAGAATTTTTGACATATATTTATTTTATATTTGTATGAGAACCAAGATTTTACCTTTTATATTAATTATTGTTTAACAATTTTCTATCCCTACTTAACTGGTGAGAGAATTAAGGTTCAATGAAATCTAACAAATTGCCTAGGTTTAGAAAAGTAATAGATAGAAGCAACATTTGAGCCTATATATTTGACCCCAAACCTAAGCTCTTAAATTCTGTACTACTTCGTGATTAAACAAAGAAATCTGAAAAATATGTTAAAGGTCCACAGACAAGCATTCTAAAAATTCCAGAATTGTCCTATAATTTTTTTTATTATACTTTAAGTTCTAGGGTACATGTGCACAACATGCAGGTTTGTTACATATGTATGCATGTGCCATGTTGGTGTGCTGCATCCATTAACTCATCATTTACATTAGGTATATCTCCTAATGCTATCCCTCCCCCTTCCGCCACCCCACAACATAATTTTTTTTCTTTAAAATATAAAACAACCCCAGCTTTGTGCCTTTGTTGAGAGAAAAATTAAGTCCTTCACATTGTAGCTTTAAAGCAAAAAATTGTAGAACTCACTATCATATCCACAATTTTATAGGTAGCCACCCCTGTCACACGCCCATGTCAAATGGTTGTCTGAGAAAAAATCCTTATGGCATTTCTGGACATATACTAGGGCAATTTTTCAAAGTACATTTTTACACTATGCTTTATGGAAAAAACTATGAGTCACAACTAGGAAAAAAATGTCTCCAGCTTTTATACCACATGATTAAACACTCCACATAATTAAATACTCTATGTGGAGAGGAAGGAGAAAAAAGGGATTTATTAGGTTACTCAAAATGGTCTTTTGAAGATAGTTTGGTTAAGAGTACTACCTCAAATTTATTTTGAGTGATTATTTCTAAAAAACAAAATATTACGTATGCTCAGACACAGAACAAATACTTATTTGAGGAAAACAGAGTGATAGTTCAGCTATGCTGTTTGTCAGCATTTCACAGTGTGATAAATGTCATGTTTATTTAACTACATTTCAAATAGATCATTTTTTCTTAAAAACATTCACAATGATATGTCTCAAAAAATTTCAAACTTTGCTAAACAGACCCAACCATGTGTCAATTCACTTCCTTTTAATTCACTTCCTTTTTTTTTTTTTTTTTTTTTTTTTTGAGATGGAGGCTCGCTCTGTCACCCAGGCTAGAGTATAGTGGTGCGACCTCAGCTCACTGCAAGCTCTGCTTCGTGGATTCACGCCATTCTCCTGCCTCAGCCTCCCCAGTAGCTGAGACCACAGGCGCCTGACACCATGCCTGGCTAATTTTTTGTATTTTCAGTAGAGACGGGGTTTACCCATGTTGGTCAGGATGGTCTCAATCTCATGACCTCATGATCTACCTGCCTTGGCCTCCCAAAGTGCTGGGATTACAGGCGTGAGCCACCATGCCTGGCCATGTCAATTCACATTTTTAAATGAATTTTGAGAAACCAAAGGGCAAATAAATATCTCAAGAAACAAGATTTGTTAGACCCAATATGTTCTTGAAAGAAATTGGATAATCTCTGTTTCAGGAATTATTTGAAACGAAGAAGTGAATCCAGTACTCTTTTCAAGTTTAGATACAGCGATTCGATAACTTTAATGACAACAGCTATATATAATACTATGCCCTTCTTCTCTGTCTGAAAGGAGAGGAAGTACTGTGGCAGATACTGGTTTTTTTCCCACCTCACAATCATTCTTACTAGCTAAAAGAACTGAGATTGTATTCAGGTAACACGTGGGAGTACCTTGATGTCAGTGAAAGTAGATCTTTCTCAGTCATAGGAAATAAAAGTCATGACTGGTTAATCAAGGCTGGTATAAATGAGTTGTGATTATCTATGTCCCTTAGCCAGTCCAGGTGTGACCATGACACTCAGATTCAGCAATGAGATGCAATGGAGATTCTGCTAGGACTAAAAGGATCTGGGATGGATCATGATGACTGGAGCAGCAGCAGTCATTTTATGATCACAGAGCAGAAAGCCAACATGCTGAGGTCAACAGGAAGAAAGGACAGAGAGAGGCTAGTACCCTGAGGATATTACCGAGTTGCTGCACCAAACCTGGAACCACCCACCCCCTCCAGATGTTTCATGTGAGCTAATGCAATGTCTTTATTGCTTACGTGACTGAGTGCCCTCCCTTCTTACGGGTCTCCTAGGTAGGCCTTTGCACTACCATATTTCTAGGGCCCCCATGTAGGCTGCACACTATGAACAAAACCCCATAACCTGGATGCTGTCTCTTATTTTTTTTTTCAAAAAGTAATTAATGCAATCTAATTTACAGATAAACATCCAATGAGCAATAAACACCATTTTCTTCCTTTCACACATACTTCCCTTCTTGTTTAATATGCAGAAGTACATTTTTATGTTTAAGTAAGTTTATGCCTACTCTTTTATTTTTGAAATTTTCCACTTCATTTATAACAATCTTTCAAGTTGGTTATTCTAATGCCTTAATACCATTTAGTTTTCCTGTAAAATATTACCTTTGGTTACCAACCCATTTTCTAACATGGAGCATTCTGAGTTGTTTCTGGATCTACTTTTGCTCTTCTTCCCACCATTAGTATGTTTCTAACTAGTATTCATTTTACTTAAGGCTTTGAGCTCTTAACACAAAATAAAACAAAACAAACCCTCTAGGGAGGTGTTTGGTGCCCAGTACACAGTAGGCAGCCAATAAGCAAATGAATGAGTTGTATTTATGAAATCATACCTAAAGTTAAGGTGTGAGTATGCTTTGTGATATTAACTGTGGGTTTCTCTTTTCTGATTATAGGAAGAGACACATTATGGAAAAATTGGTAAATATAGAAATGTACAATGATAAAAACTCCAATTATCCATAGTAAGTATATATTTTTTCATACTTTATATGGCTCTACGAACACAATGCCTGTAAAGCCACAGGAAGAAGCCCACTGGTAGGAAGCTCAGGGCCATGGAGAACTTGGGACATTTAGTATTGGGCAGGTCTGGGAGGATCTACAGGACTGCATTCAATGCAACGTATCCGTGCTAAAGGCAGATGGTTTGTTACTAATGGCAACTTTAAGCTAACCACCCATTTCCAGAGGTCTTCTTAACTGCCTGTTTCCCAGCTAGAACTCTTTTGAAGACTCTTGGTATAATATAAGCACAAGTGAGAGCAGGAAAGAGGAAAACTCCACTTGATTTCCATAGTTTGGTCACATCCATTCTTTTCATGTGGCCGATCTCTGCCAGGACAGCGGTAGTAGAATTTAAAAGATTTAATCAGTGGTTTATTTTCCAAGGAGGTAGATAAGAAAAAGAAGGTAAGAAAAAGTCACTGAGGTCCAGCAGGGAACAGACGTTCCTTCTGGTTGGTCAGAGGGAGTCTTAGTAACTAGGACAACAATCACTTCAAGGCTGGGGTATTTTGGTTTCACTAGGGAGAGGTGGGTTTGTGCTGCTCCCAATTTCAACAAGGGCCACACTGCTTAACAGAGAGGCGAAGACTTTTTAATGCCAGAAACAGCAACAAATCAAGAATAGCTTTCCTATAGCAATCCACTATTTTTTAATGTTAACATTTTCTATTGCATCTTTGGACAGTCAATCTCACATTTAGGTGAAAGTAATTTCCAATCTATGTAGCAATCTACTTCGAACTAATTGTCCTTTTTTTCATTCTGTTTTGAACAAAATAGCCAACACTGAGACCACCAGAATCAACAAGTTCTCAAAACCGTTTATCTGCTGACTCAGCCCCTGGTGCTGCTACCTGTCAACAATAGATTAATTTGCTTTGGCTGAATTTGCAGGCTCTTCTCTGGCATGACCACAATACACATTCAAAAGAGCCCTGAGTTGGAGATTAAGCTGCTCCCCACTTGAGGAGAATGTGGAAAATAAGAATCTATTGTACACATTGATCTTTTGAAGTTCATATCACATACTGAAGGATTCCGTGTGACTCGACTAGGGATATAATGCTTTATCTTTTTACCCTTCTGCTCTGAGAACTGTTTTGTTATTGTGAAACAATACCATAATTTTATGAAGGTCCTTGGGAGAAAAGCAAACTCATTTTAAGGCATAGGAAATAACAATCTCCAGAGAAAAGAAAGAGGCAGATGACCATGGGGAATTGTGATATTTCCAGGAATTAAGAAATGTAACTTCTGTATTTGATGTATCACTGAGATTAGAGGTCCATCTTCTGTTTCAAACCTGCTGGGCAACTCTTTCTATCATTAGCCAGTAAATGTCTGCTATGTTACATTTTTGTGGTATATTCTCAGGGTTATAGAGTTTCTCTTCTTTGAGTTTTTTTTCCCAAGGCTCCACTGTCTAGTGAAAGAAGGAGTTAATGCCCTTGGCCATCAGCAAAAAAGCTACAAGCAGGGAGAAAACACATGATTGAAGAACTAAATGTTTAATTACATATAGAGGTATTAAAAGAAACAACCCTTGAGCTAGCAGACCATAGGACAATGGATCAGCAGTTTTAGAATCTATTTCTGACTCTGTCATTGACTCAGGATACTAGGAAAGTCCTATGTTTCTGGTTTTCAAAAATTTATTGCACCATCATGGCAATCATCTATTTTTTGGTGTAAATTATGCTTGCTGAGCACCAGAATTCAGGGACTTTTCAGCAGAATACAAAGCAGTATGATTTTCATCTGTAAAAAGGGGGAAGAATGTCATATGAATTCAAATGATGAGCAAAGACATCTACAGGAGTGAAGGAATAAGATCTAATGTTATAAATGTTTGTTTTAGGGTCCCTGTAAGGGTTTTATTTTCCCTGTGAGTTTTTGCATACAGACTGGGGCTAGTGTTTGTGGAGCACCACTTCCACGTGCCCAGAACATGATGCGATTTGCTTTAAAGCCCGAGGTAGGCAGTATCTCCATTTTGCAAATGGGAAAGCGGAGCACAGAAGAGCTTAGAAATGTTGCTAAAGCTCATGGTCTTGGTGACTCTGAAGCCTGTACCTCAAGCTTTGTACTTCATGCACCTAAAAGTATTCCCCATAGGTGAGTATCAGTTCTGACTTGTTAACATTGCTTTCCTATTCTCTTCTCCTTAATTCTACATTATCTCTTGCATTCTTAAATTCCAGGGTTAGATCTGGAGCTATAGGGATCTGCAGAACTCCCTGAGATTCCAGTGTACACCGCTTATATATGCAGGAATTCTAGTTAAACATGAACAGCTTCCTAAGGAAAATCGGATTCTGCTTTCATTAGCAGAGGCAGTTTCAGGCTCTGCACAGCTCAAAAGACCTGTGCTTACTCATTCTTCCAATTGTCTCTGCAAGAAGAATGCTTCTCTCCAGCTCATGGTCTTTGGATAGAAGTCTTCCCTCTTCTGTCTTTGCTTCTTCTTCCTATGTAGTTGGTAGCAGTGTTTACTATCAACTATGGCAAAATTCCACTTGACATCAGCAGAACTCTATCAAAGCATAATAGAATTATTTGCTTGGAGCATACCTTCCTCCTACAGCTTCTCTGACAGATTGCCATTCTGCCTCTTGATGATGACACTGCCCTATAACTTTTGCACACAATTCCTAGCTCTGCTCCACTAACAAATACACCGTGGGGAAAGTTTGGATGACTGCATCAGTCAGCATTCAACCAGAAAAGCAGAACCAGTAGGAGAAAATGTACAAGAGATTTTTTGTAAGGAATTGCTTTACACGACTGTGGGAGCTGGCTCGGTAAGTCTGTAATCTGTAGGGCAGGCTGGCAGGAAGTATGGGCTGAATCTACTGTTCATGGGTGGAATGTCTTCTTCAGCTGTGCTCTTCACATCATTCAGCTGCTGAATCAGGCCCACCTAGATCATCTATAATCTCCCTTACTGAAAACCAAATTATTATGGGCTTTAATTACATCTACAAAATACCTTCACAGTAACACCTAGATTGGTGTTTGATTGAATAGCTGACTGTAGCCTCACCAAGTTGACACATCATAAGTCCATTGCAAACATGGAATAACTGGCTACATTAAGTTGTCAAAAGCAAAAAGTTAACATGAGAGTCCTAGGCCTGGGAGTGAGAATGTTGCAAGGAGAACTGTCCACAGGAGGCCCATGCCCCGACCCCCGCTCCTCCTGTAGCCACATGAGTAGAGTCCCTTTATCAATAACCTAACTCCCAACAAATCTCTGCCTCCCATACCACATTTAAGTATTCACAGTGACGTTTGAAATTTGCAAGGAGATTTATAAAGTAACTCTGGCTCTGTGGTGCCACAAAGGGAAATGAGGAGGGACTGCTTAAGTTACACATGAGGTGAATGGAGCAGTACGTACAGTTGTTCTGCAAAGTAAACACTGAATCTGAAAAGGATTTGATTGTGCATAAAACAACCACAAATATACAAAATTACTGGTGGAGAGATCCAAAAGAAAAATACTAGATCACACGGGCATGGTGGCTCATGCCTATAATCCTAGCACTTTGGGAGGCTGAGGCTGGTGGATCACCAGGTCAAAAGTTTGAGATCAGCCTGGCCAGCATGGTGAAACCCCATCACTGCTAAAAACACAAAATATTAGCTGGGTATGGTGGCACATGCCTGTAATCCCAGCTAGTTGAGAGGCTGAGGCAGGATAATTACTTGAACCCGGGAAGCAGAGGTTGCAGTGAGCGAAGATCCTCCCACTGCACTCCAGCCTGGGTGACAGAGCGAGACTCCATCTCAAAAAAAAAAAAAAAAAAAAAAAAAAAGAAAGAAAGAAAGAAGGAAAAGAAAAGAAAAGAAAAATACTAGATCTAATTGTCCCCTGTCATGGACTGAATGTTTGGACCCCCCAAAAATTATATGTCGAAGCCTTAACCCCCAGTGTCACTGTTTTTGGTGGTATGTCTTTAGGGAGACAATTAGGGTTAGATGAGGACGTGAAGGTGGGGTCCTGTTTCAATGGGATTAGTGCCCTTATAAGAAGACACACCAGCGAGCTCACTCCCTCTCTCTCCACTATGTGAGAGCACCGTGAGAAGGTAGCTGTCTACAAGCCAGGAAGAGAACCCTTGCCAGAAACCAAACCCTGTCTGAGCTTGATCTTGGCCTTTCTAGCCTCCAGAACTGTGAGAAAATAAATGTATGTTGTTTAAGCCACTGAGTCTATGGTTTTTTGTTTGTTTTGTTTTGTTTTTTTGTTACAGTGGCCCAAGTTGACTAATATACCCCTAAAATATTTACTTTTCCTCAAGCAACTTTTTTATTGCCTTTCAAAATCCTGAGCTTGGTAGTCAAATCCTTCTATGAGTTCACATTACTGTTTCTCTCCTGTCTCATCTTCCTGGGACATTTTTCTGTGTGTGACAGACAAATGTCTGAGGAATATTTGGATATTTGAATATAGGATATTAATTTTGAGATGTAAGACTCTGGTACCCACTTTTGGGTAAGGAGCTTCTCTGAGTAGTTATGGACTTGGAATTATGGACGTTGGAGATGAGGATGATAGTCACGGGGGAGTTGTTGAACTATTCCAAAATTTCAGAGAATCTAACAGACATTGTATGTTCATTTCTTAACAATCCATCCAGGACAAAAAATACTAAATATATTTACTTTTTCTATATTTATATTACCTCTCAGGAAAAATAATACTGGTAGAAGAAAGTAAACGTTATAAATGTTGAATATTTAAAATAATATAAAAATAATCAAATGAAAGGATAAGAAATGGGAAAGATAGAGTTGATACAAGAATGGCAGATCTTAGTAAGTGTTGAAGCTGGGTGATGTGTATACCCATGTATGGTACTGGAGGTTAAGGTTTCAACACAAAAGTTTTGGGAGACACATTCCAGTTCATAATGGAAGATAATTAGATCTAATGTTTTTCTTCTGAATTTTTCCGCCAGTATTTTTACATGTTTTTAAAAATATACAACCATAAATCCTTTTCAGTTTTTAGTTTGCAGAACAACTGTACGTACTGCTCAGTTTGCCTTGTGTGAGATAACAATAACTATCTTATAAAATATGAAATCCTGGAGTGGGGAGAAGGAATAATAAAGGTTTTGCTGTATGGTGAAAAATTCAGAAACCAGTGTAATAGATCATATTCAGGTGGCTTATTGGATTTTTGTTCTGATGTTATGTTTAAAATAAATTTTTATTGCCATAATATCCTCTAATAACTTCCACATCCAATTCTTCATAAAAGCATATCCCAAAGACAATTCAGTTTGTATAAATTTAAAAATTATATGCAAAGGTCACAAATACTCAAAACTGGGGCTATTAGCTTTAGAAGTACTTGTTCTAAAGAAGTACTCTGATATATTCTGAGAAACATAGGTAGACCTGTAAAAGCACCTGTGAGGTCTGCTCAGGACACCTTTGCCTTTGTCTGGATGCCCTGCCACATGGCCTATAGGGAAGACTGATGCACTGTGAACCATGGCATTTTGCTTTCTTCCCCCAATGAGTTCTTTGGATATTCTGTTAATGCTTAAAAACATTAGCATCTTTAACCTCAACATGCTGATGCTGAGGATTTAGTCCCACTTTCATTCTGTTTATATATTTTCTAGCAATCAGTCAAAACTGAAGTTGAATTCACAGGCCTAATGAGATGGGACTTTCTGCCATCTTCTCATTCCCATGAGTTGTCTTGCTCTATGACAGGGGACTTGAGGCAGAAATTCCATAGCAATGTCTTATGGAGATGTTTCCCTCTCCTCTCTCTAGTCACCTCTTTTTCTACTCTGTATTCTTATTCCAAAGGTGAAGACTTAATAAATCAATTCACATGGAACTTAATCACATGGAATGAAACATTAAGCTCCACCAAACAAGGGATGAGAAAAGAGAAAAGCAGAGGTGTTTTGAGGACAGAAGTCCCTTTTTGTATCCATAATGGAAGCTGCCAACTTTCTTTTCGGATCAGATCTGCCAGAGTCTGGTGTACTTCCCTCTACTTACTCAGATTCTTCAAAGCTCAGATGAAGACATGGACTCTGCAGACCCTTACCTGATCTCTCAGAGTGATCTTCCTCTTTTTGAAATTATTATTAAAAATGTCTTTTCACAGTAGCAAAGGCATGGAATCAACATAAATGCCCATCAATGATAGACTGGATAAAGAAAATGTGGTACATATACACCATGGAATACTATGCAGCTAAGCCAGAAAAGAATGAGATCATGTCCTTTGCTGGGTCATGGGTGGAGCTGGCAGTCATCATCCTTAGCAAACTAATGCAGGAACAGAAAACCAAACACCTCATGTTCTCACTTATAAGTGGGAGCTAAATGATGAGAACACATGGACATGTAGAGGGGAACAATGCGCACCGGGTTCTGTCAGAGTGCGGAGGGTGGGAGGAGGGAGAGGATCAAGAAAAATAACCAATGGGTACTAGGCTTAGTACCTAGGTGATGAAATTATCTGTGCAACAAACCCCCATAACACAAGTTTGTCTAGATAACGAACCTGCACATCCTGCAATGTACCCTTGAATTTAAAATATTTTTTTTTAATTTTGAGTGTATGATCTGAAACAACTGAGCTGTAAATTTTACATAAGCTTGTATGGCTTACTAGCTATTTTGTATGCTCTTTTTTTGCTAACTCGAGTAGTGTCATGTCTCCTTTTTTTTGCATCTCTGATGGCATTGAAGAAAGTGTAGAGTACACTAAGTTTGTCTGTTTCATCCTTTTTCCTTTTTGATGCACCCACATATGTTTTTCTGGTAACATTCCCTGTTCTTTGTTTCTAACTCTTTTTTTTTTCTGTCAATGTATAACTTCTCTGTGTGTTTCTTCTTGATAGTCCCATTACCTTCTAAGATTATTGTTAATATGTAATAAGTTAATCCTGAAAATCATAGGTTCGACTATATATAACTGCTAATTTTTTAAATCTACAAAAGCAGCAATTTCATAGGGTTTGATCTTATGGATAAAGTCTTAGAGCATTACCTCTCACACATGACATCTGGTGACACAAAACTATATTGCAGAAGAATAAATCCATAATGATGTCATTTAGCCTTAGCAGTTCAGCAAGGGGAGACACTTTGGGTGTTAAGATGCCTTAACCACACTACTCAAATAATATCCAATGGACAGTTACCTTACCGGCTAATGCAGAAGGTCAGGCCCCTGTACTGGAAACATACTACATGGTTAATATTTATTGATGCTCTTCTTTTTTAAATGCATGACATATTAATATCAAAGGCTAGAAATTGCCTAGTTGAAGTTAAAGTAAATGGCAAGGGCCATGAATAGAGGAAAGCTAACTTTTGCTACCAAACTTCTCTCATATACATAAAGTTCAAGTTAGTAGTCTGAACAAGGTTAGAGGAAATGAGAAGATTGGAAGACAAGACACTTTCAAGAGATTTCAATTTAATTAAAAAGTTGAGAATATTTGCTGTGTTATTAAAACTGAACTCCTTTCTTTGGTGCCCCGAGTCACCAACTTGCATGAGTTTTCCAATCTGTACACTGAGAAGGTCAGGTTAGATATGTTGGGTCTTTGAAATATTATATTTTATATACTAAAAGCCATTTGT
>NC_045440.1:72583169-72682059 GCF_002776525.5 Piliocolobus tephrosceles
TTTTTTTTTTTTTTTTTTTTTTTTTTTTTTTGAGACAGAGTCTCGCTGTGTCCCCCAGGCTGGAGTGCAGTGGCGCGATCTCGGCTCACTGCAAGCTCCGCCTCCTGGGTTCACGCAGTTCTCCTGCCTCAGCCTCCCAAGTAGCTGGGACTACAGGTGCCTGCCACAGCACCTGGCTAATTTTTTGTATTTTTAGGAGAGAGGGGCTTTCACTGTGGTCTTGATCGCCTGACCTTGTGATCCGCCCGCCTCGGCCTCCCAAAGTGCTGGATTACAGGCGTGAGCTACCGCGCCCGGCCTCACTGGTGTTTATAACAAAACAGATTCCTATTTTTAATGGCCTGTTGTAGTTTTAGTTTGGAGTTTTTGAAAAGAAACTCTTCATATTTTAGAGCTAGATGGCCAGACAACTGAAAATGGCTAAAGAAGACAGTGTAGAACAGTTTTCAAATTCTCCTGTCTAGGGTTACTGTCTCAACTCTCAGGGCACTGAAAATATTCTATTCTAGTAGCACTTCAATTTTGCCTTAATTATCCATGTATTATCTATATATCTGTATCTCCTATCAGACTGTAAACTTCCTGAGCAGAGAGATGAATATTATTCAACTTTGTACCTTCTGAAGCATCTAACGTAATTCCTTGAATACAGTAGGTGCTCTAATATTAGTTAAATTACCTTAAGTTATAACACTATAGAATTTCAGAGCCAGAGGAGAGTCTCTGAGATCATCACAAATATTCTACAATTAGGAAATCTGAGGACCAGAGGAGTCAAGGTATCGCCTTAAGATTATGCAGATGTTATTGACATGAAGACCCATAACTGTGTCAAAGAGGTAGGGATCCAGCCCTGTGTTCTGGGTCTCAGAAACAAGGGAGAGCCAAGACAATCTTCTCTGTTTCTGATAGTCTAAACCAGAATGTGGCCACATTTGCATGTGCAAGAAAACACTTTTATTATTGGCTTGATTCATGATGTAATATTAACCTGCCTTCCTGTTGTAGTCACTCTTTCCTTTCCCCAGTAAAGACTCTGGATTGTGTTGCATCTGCCTTCAAGGAAATGATGTTTCCATAAGAGAAGGATAGTCTCTGAAAATGAAGTTTATTGATAAGCATAGGATGTTGCAAAAGATGAAACCCAGCAGACCTTGAAGTGGATGTTGGTATAACCTCTGCAGACCTCAGCACTATGTTTCATACCATATCCACACATCACAGGCTCCACTAGCTTAGTATGCTGGGGCGGAAGAAACTCTTTAAAACTAGCTCCCTATGGTTTTGAAATTATATTGCTTGCCGTTCCCTGCTATAAAATACGGTGAAAGCTAAAATATTTTCAGATGTGAGTTTTCACACTCACTTCCCCTCATCTTTGGCAAGAGTAATATAAGCTTACTGCAGAAAAAATACAGATAAGGGAGTAAAGGAAAAATAAAAATCAGCTGGAATCCCACCACACTGAGATAACCGTAGCTCATATTTTGGTATATATGTGTATACACAGTTATATATATTAAATGACATTATTTAAGTATATTTCTATGATAATATATGTAATTCTAATCTTTGTTAATATCCACGTTATATTCCAATGAACTAATGTATCATAGTTTACAAAATGCTTTCCTGTTGCATGTATAAGTTACTTCTAATTTTTCCATATTTCATAATAATGTAAACTTATTCAGTATTGTATTATTTTTCTGTTCTTGCTTTTAATTGTTTTGGTATTTTAAAACACAGACAAGATTTTTTAAAAATAAGTGATATAGCAACATATTTACGAGTACATAGAGACTGTGTTGAAATTATCTTCTTAGGAAATATCACCACATATGAATAGAGACAGCCTGTTCAGTCTATTGTGTCTTTGAGTAATCCAAGCTGGCTCATACTGACTAATGAATAGGTAAACATTTTGGATATGCTGAGAATTTTTAGACACACTTCTTATACAAAATTTTCTCCAGCATGATAATGTTTTACATCATGAAGTAATAGCAACTAATACAAACTACATGAGCCCATCTAAACGCAAGCTGCAGAGGAGTTCAGTACTGCGCGGATGCCCTTGCACCCCCCAGCCTCCCCGTTTGCTCAGTGTTGGCCATGTGTGCTACTATGTCTTAGACTTCCGTGTGATGTCCACCCCACAGGCATTTGGTCCTGGTCTCCACAACTCAACTACCTCAACATTTCCTTATTTCTCCTTCCATCAAGCTACATTCAATTCCTTAAAAAAAACATGTATTTTAGCTGTGTTAGTGTTTTTATTCAATTGTTATTTCTTGGTTGATGCTCTTTTGAGTGATCTGTATCCATTCTATTTAGCTCTGCTATTTTTAGTACAGTTTTGCAGGATGTGGAATTATTCAGAAATGCATATATTATGTTGTAGCTAAAACCTTTATCCCATGCTCAAGCTTCTGAGTAAAGACAGCAGAATAAAACCAGATCACTAATAATTCCTGTCCTGGTAACTCACAAAATGATAATCTCCACCACTCAAACCAAAGGAGAAAAACCCAGCAAAATTTTACTGACAACAAAATGATAAGGAAATGGATAAAACTCGAATGATGTAAGATCTATAAAAGAACAGAATATTTTAGTATAGTTTCTAATCTCACTCTTTTGCCTCCCAAAAGGCTGTATCAGAGAAAGAAGGTAAGTCAAGAAAATCCAAAGTGTTTGCCCTTATATATATCCCTGTGTAAAACTAAGTCTATTAAAAAGATAAGCTTACAATTTTTTGAAATCAGAGGAAAAAATCTTTGGAGTAGCAGCCCCTAGTTATTACCATAAGCAGCTCAACAGGGAAGTGAATACATTCTATGTTCACTAATATTTAGGAGTCCATTCTCTAAACTTAGATCCAAAGCAAGGGTGTCCTATCCAGAGGGTAAGATACACTCTTAACTTGGATTAGGGGTCCAGGTGGCACTGAATATGGCACGGCACATTTAACAAAATGAGAGAAGACAGCAGAGCTTGGGTTGTCCAACAAAGGTTGCTCAAGTTAAAAAATAATAGGCAGTATCATAATTTCCTACTTCATAAATTGTTGACCTGAGAGATAAACAGGTACAAAGGAGTAGTATGCCAAGAAGAATTTACCACTAGCATCAAACACTTTAGAAGCCCTGAACTGAGCTGTCCGCTAGATATATGAAAATAAAGAGAAACAACATGGAAATCACACAACTATCTTACCTCACACTATCTTCAAATAAAGAAGGGAAATACATGTGTCACAGGGCCTCCTATTAACTTTATGTTACAACCGAGTTGTGCACAGAAAGGTTTATTTATTTGCTCTATAACTGCTTTGATCTTCTTCCAAAGCACTCAACTCCTATGGGTAGCAGAAGAAAAGTCAGTAAAGCTGTCCTGACACAATAAAGTAGATCCCTAAGTGAATACCCAGCCTTTTAATGTTGTAGTTGCCACATGTATTATATTTGCATCAGTGAGCACTCCAACAGACAGTGCTATAATTTTGGCTTTAAACAAATCATACATATTTGAAAGACCTTACAGGGAGAAAATACTCTGTTGTATTTACCTAAATATCTGTTTATATTTTGTTGCTTTTTCTTCATGCCTGATCCTCCATTATTTTCTCTTTAGCCTAAAGAATTTTCTTTAGCATTTATTTCAGAGTAGATCTGCTGGTGATGAATTCTTAGTTTTCATTCATCTGAGAATGGCTTTATCTTGCCTCGGTTCCTGAGGGATATTTTTTGCTGAACATAGAATTCTGGGTTGACATTCTTTTCTTTTAGGACTTTAAAGATATTATTCAACTGTCTTCTGGTTTCCATATCCCCAGATGAGAAATCCAAAGTAACTAGAATATAGTCTCACTATATGTAAAGTGTTATGATTCTCTAGCTGCTTCAAGGTTTGTCTTTATCATCGGTTTTCAGTAAGTAGTTTGATTATGATATGAGTTGACATACTTTGCTTCGAGCTAATAGGATTTGTGTGTGTGTGTGTGTGTTGGTGGGGGTGTTTCTGAGCTTCTTCAACCCTAAATCACAAAATTTGAGAACTTTTCAGTCAATATTTGTTCACATATTTTTTCAGCCCCATCCTTTTTCTCTTTCCTTTCTGAGACTCTAGTGACACAAATATGAGACATTTTATTATCATCCCACAGGTCCTCAGGATCTGTTCATTTTTAAAAATATATTTTCCTCTTTTTTTAGGATTAGATTATTTCTGCTGACCTATCTTAAAGTTTGCTATTTCCTGTTATCTCCATTCTATTATTGAATCCACCCAGTGAATTTTCTAATTTTAACTTTCATATTTTTTATTTCTCAAATTTTCATTTTTTTCATAGTTTCTATTTCTTTGTTGAAAACTTTTTTCATTTGTGTCAATTGATGGGGTACAAATGTAAATTTATTATATGCATAGATTGTGTTGTGGTGAAGTCAGAGCTTTTAAGGTATCCATCACCCAAATAACATACATCGTACCCATTAAGTAATTTCTCATCATCCACTCTCCTCCTACCCTCTACCTTTTCAAGTTTCCAGTGCCTGTAATTCCGCACTCTATCTCCATCTGTAAACATTATTTAGCTCCCACTTATAAGTGAGAACATGTGGTATTTGTCTTTCTGTGTCTGAGTTGTTTCATGTAAGGTGATGGTTGGCAGTGCCATCCATGTTGCTACAAAAGACATGATTTCATTCTCTTTATGACTGAATGGTATTCCATTGTGTACATATATCACATTTTGTATATCCATTCCTCTGTCGACAGGCACTTAGGTTTATTCCATATCTTTGCTATTGTGAATAGTGTTGTGATAAACACACAAGTGCAGGCATCATTTTGATATAATGATTTATTTTCCTTTGGGTAGATATCACTAGTGGGATTACTAGATTAAATGGTAGCTATATTTTAGTTATTTGAGAAGTCTCCATACTGTTTTCCATAGAGATTGTGCTAACAGTGTACAAGAGTTCCTTTTCCTCTACATTCTAGTCAATATCTGTTATTTTTTGTCACTTTAATAGTAGCCATTCTGGCTGGTACAAAATGATACCTTATGTGGTTTTAATTTGCATTTCTCTAATAATTAGAGATCCTGAGGATTTTTTCACATACCTATTAGCAATTTGCATGTCTTCTTTTGGAAAATATCTGTTCCTGTTCTTTGTCCACTTAAAAAAAATTTTTTTTTTCAACCGAGTCTCACTCTGTTGCCCAGGCTGGAGTGAAGTGGCATGATCTCAGCTCACTACAATCTCCACCTGCTGGGTTCAAGTGATTCTCCTGCCTCAGCTGCCCAAGTAACTGGGACTATAGGCATGCATCACCACACCTGACTAAATTTTGTACTTTTTGGTAGGGATGGGGTTTCACCATGTTAGCTGGGCTGGTCTCGAACTCCTGACCTCAAGTGATCCGCCCCCCATCAGCCTCCAAAAGTGCTAGAATTACAGGTGTGAGCCATCACATTTTTGCCCACATTTTAATGGGGTTTGATTTTTGTTGTTGTTGAATAACTTGTAAATACTGAATATTAGTCCCCTATTGGCTGCATAGTTTGCAGATACTTTCTGTCTTTCTGCAGGCTGTCTATTCACTCTGTTATTTCTTTTGTTATGCAGAAGCTTTTTAGGTTAAGTCTCATTTGTCTGTTTTGTTTTTTGGTGACTGTGTGTTTGACATCTTAGTCATGAATTATTTGTCTAGACCAATGTCCGGAATAGTTTTTCCTAGGTTTTTTTTTTAAAGTATTTTTGTAGTTTGAGGTCTTACATTTAAGTCTTTAATTCATCCTGAGTTGTATATGGCGAGGGATACAGTTTTATTCTTCTAAATACAACAATCCCATTTTCCCAGCACCATTTATGAAATAGGGTGTCCTTTTCTTTTCTTTTCTTTTTTCTTTCTTTCTTTCTTTTTTTTTTTTTTTTTTTGAGACAGGATCTGGTTCTGTTGCACAGGTGCTGGAGTGCAGTGACACAATCGCAGCTCACTACAGAGCTCATGCAGTCCCTGGAGGGAGCACCACAGCCTCCTGAATAGCTAGGACTACTCAGGCATGTACCACTACACCCAGATAATTTTTAAAATTGTTTGTAGTGATGGGGTCTCATTATTTTGCCCAAGCTGGTCTTGAACTCCTGGGTTCAAGCAATCCTCCAGCCTAGACCTCCCAAAGTCCTGAGCCACCATCCTCAGGCGGTTCTCTTGTCTTTTCCATTAATCTATTTTTATACTAGCGCCATGCTGTGTTGGTTACTATAGTCTTGTACAATTTGAAGTCTTGTAATGTGATCTTTCCAGCTTTGTTCTTTTTGCTTAGAATTTTGTTGGTTATTTGGGCTCTTTTTTGGTTCTGCAGGAATTTTAGGATTATTTTTCTAATGCTGTGAAAAATGACATTTGCATTTTTTACTCATTTTAATTGTGTTTACCTTTATCTTACTTTCACAGTCTTTGTTGGATAATTCTAATATCTAGCTCTTTGCATTAGCATCTGTTGATTATCTTTACTCTTCAGAATTCATTTCTTCTCCTTTTTTTCTTTCTGTCTCTATCTCTCTTTTTTTTCTTTCAAGTAATTTTTCATTGTATCTTGGGCAGTTTGGATATTATAGTGCTATAGTGTGAGACACTGGAACATTTTAAATTCCTCTAGAGAATGTTAATTTGTCTTAGGAGCCAACCAACCCAAGTATGTGCTATTTTTTTTCTTTCTTTCCTATTTTTTTTCTTTTTGAGAGGGCAAGTCTTTCTCTGTCACTCAGGCTGGAGTGTAGTAGGGGTGATCTAGGCTCACTGCAGCCTTGACCTCCTGCAATGCAGGTATGTTAGCCCACATATTCTGTCTCGCCTTCTTTGGTCAGTGGCTCCAGTTGAGTTTTCCAAGCATTTAATATGCCTTTTGGATCTGCCCTCCACATGTGTTACTCAAGTGGTTAGGCTGACTTGGGTGGTGGTTTTTTATTATAGTTCAGATCTTAAAGCCTTTATTGTATTTCTTTGCCAGTGTAGCTCAGGAGTGAGCCTGGGACTTGGACTGATTCATGTACAGATAGAGAGACACTTTCTCCAGCTCTTTCCTCTCTGGAATTTTCCATCCAATCTTCAACCTTTAAGAATTCCATTTCCTAGTTCTCTACATAGGAAACTGAGGTTTCTGTCAGAGATTTAGCTCCCAGCAGTAGAATCACCTTTGATGCTAAGCAGTGAAATAAAAAAGAGAAAAATAACAAAAATTTCCCTACACTCTTCAGACTACAGGGCTCCCCTTATCCTGTTCTGGCCAGAGAGATGGGTTTTCTTTTGGAGATTATAGGTGCTTTTATCACCAACATCATCTGTCAGTGCAATTTCAAGGAAAGGACCAGAAGAGGAAAGATAAAATGTATGCCCCTCCCCAACACTCTCCATCTCACTGGGTCCCCATTTCACTGTCCTCTGGCCAGGAACACGGAGTTCTCTCTTGGAACTTTTGCTGTCTACACCAGCTTCTCAGTTCCATGATATTAGTTGCCCTCAGGTCAAACACAAAATATCAAGGGAGAGAACAAAGCCCAGTAAACTCATTGCTTTTCTGGTCATTCTTCAGGTTTTGACTTCCCTCCTGGTCTGTCTGCCATTGTTTAGTTTTGAGAGCACTCGCGTAGTTGCTTTTTTACTCTGTACACAGTTGTTAGCTGGAATCACTTGGAGAGAGAGGCTGTTATGGGCTTACTTCATCTTGGTTGGCTCCAGAAATTTATTATCCTGTTTATGTGAAATGCCCAGCCTCTTGGACTCTTAGCATCTTTATCGCCTGTCCCTAGTTCTTTCCAAGACAGTATCTTGGTGATTGGGGAGGAGTGTGTGTGTGTGTGTGTGTGTGAATGTGTGTCCTGCGTAACATAATGTTAGCAGCAAAGTAGGGTCCTCAGATTACCTTTTGTGTCTTCTGAGTACCCACAGATGGGCTGATAGGGTCCTGTGACCCAACGCCCATTAGGATACTCCCATCTGGCATTATGGAAGCCAAGTTTTGTTCACCTCCTGGAGCTCAGGGGTCCATTCATTTCCCACTGGCCTCCAATTCTCTGCCTACTTTATTCTGTTTCTCCCTTGTACCCTCTCTGGGGTCCATGAAAACTACCAACGTGCTTCAGGCTCACCCATCTACCTGTCTACCTCTGACAGCTCCTCACCTTGGCTCCTGTGCCATGTTAGAAGTGGCCATATGGAGCTTTTTCTAGAGGCGTGCAACCTCCCCTATTATGTCCAGGGAACCAAGTTACCTAGCCCAGTTTTAGTAGGTACCCTGATGCCCATCTGGTTGTTGGTAAAGGCCAAGCCCCAACCTCTGCAAAAAGTGTTGTCTTTTAAAAAGAATGGGTATGAAGAGAGAGACCCCGCACCCTACCAACTCACTTCATCTGTCCCTCTATTTTCCCCCACAATTTCTCAGGCCTAAAGGCTTGGCCTGTCGCCTTTCTCTTTCTGTCTGACACAGACCTCTCCCATGTAAAATGTTATCTCATTCTTGATATGTTTAAAAAAGCAAACAAAGAAACTTAGAAAATCCTTTGCAATAACACCGTAGTTAAGAACAGAGAAACTGTAATAAAGAAACATGACCAATATTCAAATGCCAGGAGACTGTGGCTCAAAGTCTTTAGTGTGATCCAGATTTTGTACTCGGGCAAGTTGTCATTCAACTACACAGGAAACTGACATTTTCAAATATGCAAAAACTCTGAGGCTATAACACCTAGGAGTCACTCTTGGAAAATCCACTTGACAATAACATCTAGCTAATCATAAATCGAAAGTGAATTAAAATAAACTCAGATACAGAGAAGCTTGTGTAAATTATTCATGCTTGACATTGGAATCACTTAAATTAAGACAAAGTAATTGTTGGAAATACATTTATAAGACAGACTGGAAGTGTGTCTTATAAATGTATTTATAATGCTAATGAGAACATCACTAACAAAATTGAGAACTAAAGGAGGAAGAGTTAGAGAAACTATTAGAGAAAACATTTTGTTGGGATTTATAGGTAATAAATCAATACTGTCTAAAATAAAAATATATACATGGCTCTAATTTGTGTATTACCAAAATATTTTTTCTTAATCTTAGTAGGAATGCTTAAGACTATGTCTTGTAGTAAAGAAACATTTATTTTATTTTGATTTCTGCTAAATAAAACTTCTTGTTAAAACCGTACACACTGTATAATCTCATATTATGCAATTATGTTGATCAATCTACCCCATCCACCACTCTTTCACTCCTCCGTGTGTGTGTGTGTGTGTGTGAGAGATCATAACAATAAAAACTAAATCTGGAATTATGCTTACTTAATGACAGCTATTTCTGTTCATGTAATTTTAGGTGTACTTTATTGAATTACTTGAGTTGTTTTTTGTAATGGACATATATCCTTTTATCTGAAATTAAGTTAGTCCTCTTTGGGAATTTTGACAGAAGTAGGGTGAGTTGGATAATGCTTAATAAACGAATTTTCCTAATTTCCATTCAGAAGGACCTGTAATCTCTCTTAGCAATCGAGTTGCTCAGCAAACGTAATCTTGATAGTGAACAACCACTTTATGTACAAAACCATATTTGGTAGGCCTCATCACTGGTAATAGCTTCACTATATCTTGATGGACATTTAAGCCACATTGACTTTTTGGTATGGTCTGTTTGGAAGGAATGTCCGAAGTAACCGTAGATGCTTAGTCTTCTTTTCCTAAGTTTCTAGCACCTAGCAATGTCCTGCACACATTAGGAACTGAATGTTTATTCTACTGAACTGAAATAATAGAGTTTTTCACATATTTCAGACTTACATGTTAAAGATAGACTTTGGGTTTTTTTGTTTGTTTGTTTTACATCAGATAGCAGTATAAGAACCATGAGTGAATGTTGTTGGAAGGTAGATTCAACTCAATACAAAAAAAAGTTTAGCCATTCCGAAATCAAACAAGTTGCTTCAGAAGTGAAATAGTCTCCATTGCAACATGTTCAAGAGAATCTGGGGGCTTATTTAAAAGGTCATATTGTAAAGGACATTCATGCATCACAGGCTGTCTCTTAACATCTGACCTGTTCCCACTAAGATACCATTATTCTGTAAACTCGAAAAGCCTAGTTACTATTGGTATTTAAAGGCCTTCTTTTTTTTTTTTTTTTTTTTTTTAGATAGAGTTTTGCTCTTATTGCCCAGGCAATGGCACGATCTCAGCTCACAGTAACCTCCACCTCCCGGGTTCAAGCAGTTCTCTTGTCTCAGCCTCTCTAGTAGCTGGGATTACAGGCATATGCCAACATGCTAATTTTTGTATTTTTAGTAGAGATGGGGTTTCTCCATGTTAGTTAGGCTGGTCTCAAACACCTGACCTCATGATCCACCCGCCTTGGCCTCCTAAAATGCTGGCATTACAAGCATGAGCCACCATGCCTGGACGAAGGACTTTTTTTAAGACATTGGGTCTTGCTCTGTGCCCAGGCTGGAATGCAGTGGCACAATCACAGTTCACTATAAACTCAAACTCCAGCCTCAAGCAATCCTCCCACCTCAGCCTCCTGAATAGGTATGCACCACCATGCCTGGCTGATTTTATTTTCTGTAGAGACAGGATCTCACTACATGGCCCACACTAGTCTCAACCTCCTCGGCTCAAGCAATCGCTCCGCCTCGGCCTCCCAAACCACTGGGATTACAGTGAAGGCTTCTGAATGATGACTTAGTAGCTTTGCTCTTGCTCACTGTTTTAGTATACCATCGATAAAATGGGGTCTGGTTAAGGTGATTGCCACCATTTTTCCAGTACTAAGACCTTCTGATCCTATAATCTTCTATATGTGACAATTTTACATAATCAGATTTCAATCCAAGTTAGCAAATATCCATTCATTGTCAATTGTGTGCCAGGTACTATGTTAGGTACTGAGACAGTGGCTTCACCCAATCTCTTTATCCTCTTAGTCTTAGAGAAACACAGAACTGGTGAATGGGGGAGGTGTCTTCAACCTGGCTTTAACACTGTGAAAACCAGAAATCAATGCATTCCCAAAGGCACAGTTTCTGTGACTGGAAGGTTCAGATGTTCTGTTTGTGCTGATTGACATCACCAAATAGTTTCCCGTTGGCATGTTGTGAATTTCTTTTTCACGAAGGCTTTCTAACAGCAGCGTAAAGACTTAAAATCCACAGAAGCCTCTCAATTGCATGACCACATGGATGTGAAGGAGGTGTGACATTAATCTAAACAACAATTCAAAGCCATCCCAAGAAACGAAACCTCAAGAAATGAATGAAAATAAATTTCCTTAAAAAACTATTGAGAAATGACATGGTGACAGATGTCAGTTTCCTAGTGAGATGAGTGAAGCAATGGAGTTCTTTATTTTAAAAAATTAAACAACCAGTGATAACATGCAAGAAATACCCAGAAGCACCCTCCGCAGTGTATTTATTTTCTATGTGAAGTTAATAGAACATTTCAACTCACTACTCAAAATTAAGATCATGAAATTTTATATTTACTCAAATTAAGTTTTAAGAATAGAGTTTGGATTTCTTCTTATGGGTTTTCTCCACCATTCCATCTCTGTTGTTATTCACTCTGAGTACTGTTTATTGAATGCAGTCATGGGGTGGAAAGTCAACAAACCAAGAAAATGCAGGTGTGGATGTGATGAGATCTGATAGAACCCACAGTCCCTAAGGAAAATAAACAGGAACCATGGATTTAAATGAACTTAAATGTTGTCTGTAACCCTAAGGTAATTATCCTTCCTTTCCCCCTTCCTTTATCTTCTATATACCTGCATTTAGGTGACACATAAACATTTGTACTTAAACATGAATTTGGGGTAATTCCTCAGAAACTTAATAGATCTTATTCATTACAGAAAATTCAAAATTAATAATGCCAAGGGCAATGCCTCACTGAACAATATCAACAAGCAAATGTGTTAAAACCTGTCATCTTAGATAAAATGCTGGCCCATGGAGCTGTTTTGCATTATTAGCAATTTTAAAAGGTTCTATTTGGAAAACATTGCTACTAAATGAAATGAAATAAGCCTGATTATTACATCTATGATTTCTCTGAGAGAATCACAGATAATTTAATAGAAACCACTTTTGGTTGAAAACAAACTTGTCTCACTTTGCAATAATTCTTCACTGTTTTCTACTCTTCAATATAATAGTTGCTTTGAAGTTTCTCAAATGTACTTTGTCTTGGTTTGCTGTACCATCTTTTTTTTTTTTTTTTTTGACAGAGTCTCGCTCTGTCACCTGGTTGGAGTGCAGTGGTGGCACAATTTTGGCTCACTGCAACCTCCGCTTCCCGGGTTCAAGCGATTCTCCTGCCTCAGCCTCCTGAGTAGCTGGGATTACAGGAGCGCACCACTATGTCCGCTTAAGTTTTGTATTTTTAGTAGAGACGGGGTTTCACCATGTTGGCCAGGATGGTCTCGAGCTCTTGACCTCGTGATCCACCTACCTAGGGTTCCCAAAGTGCTGGGATTACGGGCGTGGCTGCCGCACCCGGCCTGCTGTACCATCGTTATTTTGAGTCAATAATCTTTGGCCATATATTTTGAAAAAAATTCATTACCCCACATTTAAAAAATTGTGTCTTCCAGTTTTTGCTGGTGTCAAGATAGTAGCCTCTGATGTAGCCATTTTTAATTTCCGCTAAAAAAATTTATCACATTTCCCAAATTGATAGCCCATGGGGCACTGTAGGATGGGAATAAGCATTATAGAGTTTTCTCTAAAACATCTGCACATCTTTAATACACCAAGAGGAATAGAGAAGATTCTAAGAAGAGGCTACAGGGCAAGTTTTCCTGCACTTGTTTAACCACAGCTTTTCTTTGTTGTTAGCTATCCATGCCTCTAGAAACAAGTTCTAAAATAACATTAAGTAAAGACTGCACAACAAAGATACAGGAAAAACTAACTAACACCAAAAACTAATGTAACATAAATATTTCTGGATCTTCTTTCTCCTCCCTTAAGGCTCATCTCAGTGTAGTGTCAAATGCCTTTCAAAGTAGTGTATTTTTTTCTTAAAGTTCTTATACGGAAATTTAGGAGAGGGTCAGGGAGGATGGAGCACAGCAAAACTTTCTAAAAATCCAACTTACAATTTCCCCTTTCCCAAAATTTCTATGCCTCATTGCATCAACACAAATCTCTCTTTAACTTGTTCCCTGTACCCCACTCCCATGATCCCTCCCAGATATTTTTCCCTTCCGTTTGCAAGCACTACACATGACTAGAGGTCTACGTCATTTGCATCCTCAGCTACTGCACCTTTCAGCCAATCAAAAGGAAACTTCTTTGGATTCATCCTCTTTTAAAAACCAGAGAACTATAAATATTAATCCAATAGGGAGACTCCTTGGAGGAGAGGATATGTGGATATTAACTATGGGTGTTTAATAAAAGGGGTCCTTTTATTTGTTTCTTATTCTATACTTACCTAGGAAAAATGACAAATAAAATTCTATCTTTCGTTAGTTCTCCTGCCTCTTTCTTCCCAGAAAGTAGCAGCCAGATTTTCAGGTCAGAATAATAATTGTATTACAGGACCAAGTAGAAGTAGAGATTCTCTTGGAAAACAAGGTTTGAAGCCTTGGAGGAAGAGTAAATGTGCTTAATCTGAATGCATGGGTGGGAATGGACCAGGGCTGCGGCATGTCTTGGAGGTAGTTGGAGATCACAGGAAGCCTGTCTGACAAGTCTAAACATTGCTGACATGGGTTAGGGAAAAACTGAAAGGGGTAGGGGAACTAGTTTAAAGAAATACTTTCGTTTTTCATTTTTCTTAGGTAAGTATAGCATAAGGGGAAAAAAAGGACTCCCTTCTTATTAATCCCTTCTTCTTCAAGACACTGCTTCTGCTGTCAGAAAATTGTGATAGTACACAAATTCTGTTAGAACAAGACATTCAGGGCCATGTGCTGAAAAAATCATAATGAATATGTATTAATATATCTGTGATGTCAACAATGAGCATTGTACCCCTTGGGGCACACAGTATCCAATCTGTGCAGCTATCTATGGCCACCCCAGCTCTGGCTTTAGGAGCCATGGTGAGAGTCTCTGTGCCATGCCTTTATCAGTGGCTAGCATGTGGATGGCAGGATTGGAAGTGTAAATCCTATTTGAGAGGACATCATGTAGCAGAAGCAGCACATAGATAATGGTGGCTACCAGGAACTGAAAAACAGACCCTCTCTCCAATTTTCCAGAGAAGGCCACAGGATACAATCCAAAAGCGTGTGGAGGAGGCCTAAGAAAAATTTTACCTAGTAGAAAGGCAGAGAGGTTTATACTGAAAAAAGTAACAGGTGGCCTGCCTGGGCTTTGCAACCCCTCTTGATTCTGCACAGGGCCTTCAGCCTGTACTCCAGGGACATACCCTACAGCTGCCTGTCATTGCTAAGCCACTAGGTGCTACACTCCCTCTCTGGAGAGATAGGCTGGTGCAGTAGTTCAGAGGGGGCCTGCAGAACCAGACTTCTTGGGTTAAAGCACTGCCTCTGCTTACCTCATGCCACAAAGAGCTTAACTATCTCTGCCCCAATTTCCTTATCTATAAAATGAGGATAATATTGGAATCCGTTTTATTGAGCTGGTATAAGGATTAAATGAGGTTTTCAGGAAATATATGAAATACTCAGATGGCCTGGCACACAGTAGTGCTGGCTTCCACTATTATCATCCCTGGCTGCCTTAGTCCCAAACACGTCCGTATCCATTGAAAGACTAAGGTCTTTGTTACAAGAGTATATTGTGTGATGCTGAGGTTTAGGGTACAATTGAAACCGTTACCCAGGTAATAAGTATCCAATAGGAGGTTTTTCAATCCTTTCTCCCCTCCTTCCCTCCCCACTCCTGTCACTCCCAGTGTCTGTTATCATCATTATGTCCATGTGTACCCAATATTTAACTCCCATTTACAAGTGAGAACATGCAGTATTTGGTTTGCTACTTCTGTCTGTGTTAATTTGCTTAGGATAGTGGCTCCAGCTGAATCCATGTTGCAGCAGAGAACATGATTCTATTCTATTCTTTTTTTATGGCTGTGCAGTATTCCATGTACCACATTTGCTTTAACCAGTCCACCATTGCTGGGCACCTAGGTTGATTCCACATCGTTGCTCTTGTGAATAGTGCTGTGATGAACATGTAAGCGCATGTGTTTTTTTGGTAGAACAATTTGTTTCCTTTTCTATATATATCCAATAATGAGATGGATGGGTCAAACAACAGTTCTATTTTAGCTCTTTGAGAAATCTGCAAACTGCTTTCCACAGTGGTGAACTAATTGGAATTCCCACCAACAGTGTATGAGCGTTCCCTTTTCTCTGCAGCCTCACCAACATCTATATTTCAACTTTTCAATCACCATTCTGAATTCTGTGAGATGGTGTCTCCTTGTGGTTTTGATTTGCATTTCTCTGACGATTAGTGATGTGGAACTTTTTCCTATGTTTGTTGGCCACTTGTATGTCTTCCGAGAAGTGTTTGTTCACATCCTCTGTTCACTTTTTAAAGGGGTCATATTTTGCTTATTAAGTTCCTTGTAAATTCTGGATGCCAGACATTTGTCAGATGCATAGTTTGAGTATTTTTTCTCATTCTGTAAGTTTTCTGTTTACTCTGTTGATAGTTTCTTTTACTATGCAGAGCTCTTTAGTTTAATGAGGTCCTGCTTATCAATTTTTTGTTGCAATTGCTTTTGAGGACTTAGTCATAAATTATTTGCAAAGGCCAACATCCAGAAGGGTATTTCCTAGGTTTTCTTCTATGATTTTTATAGTTTTAGGTCTTACATGTAAGTCTTAATCTATTTGAGGTTAATATTCGTATATGGTAACAGGTAGGGGTTCAGTTTCATTCTTCTGTATATAGTAATTCAGTTTTCCCAGCATCACTTGTTGAATAGTGTTTCCTTCCCTTATTGCTTATTTTTGTTGCTTTGTCGAAGATCAGCTGCCTGCAGGTGTGCAGCTTTATTTCTGGGTTCTCTATTCTGTTTCATTGGTCGTATATGTCTGTTTTTATATCACTACCATGCTGTTTTGGTTACTGAAGGCTTGTATAGTTCGAAGCTGGGTAATAATGTGATGCCTCCGACTTTGTTCTTTTTGTCTAGGATTGCACTGGCTATTTGAGATCATTTTTGGTTCCATATCAATTTTAGAACAGTTTGTTTCTAGTTCTGTGAAAAATGATTGCTCTGCCTAGGACTTCGAGTACAATATTGAATATGAATTGAGAGAGTGGGCATCCTTGTCTTGTTCCAGTTCTTTGGGAAATGCTTCCAGCTTTTGCCCGTTCAGTATGATGTTGGCTGTAGGTTTGTCAAGGTGGCGCTCATTATTTTAAGGTATGTTCCTTCGATATCTAGTTTGTGGAGGGTTTTTACCCAACGAAGGGATGTTGAGTTTTACTGAAAGCTTTTTCTGCATCTGTTGAGATTATCGTACATTTTTGCTTTTAATTCTGTTTATGTGCTGAATTACATTTATTAATTTGCGTATATTGAACCAGCTTTACACCCCAGAAATAATGCCTATTTGATTGTGGTGAATTAACTTTTTATGTGCTGCTGGATTTGATTTATTGCAAATATTTAGTTCGGTGCTTCAGAAAACTAGATAGCAGAGGAGTAAACTTCTATCCTAAAAGCGCGTAACTATTCTTAGTAAACACTCAAGAACCAATGAGAATTGGGCGGGAAGCTGAATACTTTATCCTACCCTCTGCCATAAAGCTGAAAGGGTATTTGCCTATGAATTGAAAGAACAATGAGTTAAACTAAGGAAAATTCAGTGTCTTATTTACTTGGGCTGTTATAACAAAATATCACAGTCTGAGTGGCTTAAACAACAGACAGTTACTTCTCACAGTTCTGGAGGCTGCAAGTCCTAGATCAAGGTCCTGGCAGATTTGGTTTTTGGTGAGGGCCTCTTCTTGGTTTGAAGACAGCCACCTTCTCTTTATATCCTCACGTGGTGGAGAAAGCAAGCTCTGTTCTCTCTTCCTGTTGCTATAAGGGCACTAATCCTATCATGGGAATCCCTTCCTGATGACCTCATCGAAACATAATTACCTCCCAAAGGCTACACCTCCAAATATAATCATTGCATTAGGGGTTAGGGCTTCAAAATATGAATTTTGGGGGATATATTCAATCTATAACAGTATCAGATTTTCATCAAAAATGAGATCTCATTTTAGATTTAGCAAAGGGATGAAATAGAAGCCACTGTGCTAAACCTTTTGTGTGGATTATTTCACTTAGTTTTTCACAACCTTTGTGGTTGAAGCTATTATTGCCTGTGCCACATAGTGATCCATAAGTGGAGAAGCTGATTTAAAATTTACCAGCTGAACACATGGACACAGAGAAGGGAACAATAGACACCACGGCCTGCCTGAGGGTGGAAGGTGGGAGGAGGGTGAGGATGGAAAAACTACCCATGCTGATTACCTGGGTGATGAAATAATCTGTACACCAAACCCCCATGCCACATGATTTACTTGATTAACAAACCTATCCATGTACCCCTGAACCTAAAATCAAAGTTACAAAATAAAATTTACTGGCTGAGCATGGTAAGGGCATATACTTCACTGTTTCAATACCAGTCATATCTTTCCTTTTCTTCACTTATTTCTTATAAGTGAGGTTTGAACTTTTCATTATTATTATAGTTCTTACAAAATGTTATTTTTTTAGCTTTTTATTTCTAACCAAGCTGTATCTCTGAAAAATTTCCCAATTCCTGTCTGATTTTTGCTTTTGCCAGGTTTTTCTCCACTTTGATTTCTTGTGAAGCTCCAAGTACAATTTTTTTGGGCCATGAGCCAAAGAAAATATGTGTAACTTCTTTTTTCCCTTCTTTAAAGATCTCTGGAAACTAGCAAAGTTTAGTTTAAAAATTTCCTTTCCTAATGATGTTCAAATTTTTGTATTTTGCTATTTTGCCTGTATAACCTCATTAGGAAAGGAGAATTGAAAACTGATACAGTTTAAATCAAAGGTTTTTCTCACATTAATTGAGTTATCCTCACACAATTAAGGATAAAAATGAAGATATGTTTCTTATGTAGATACCTTTATATTAGATCCTTTTATTAATAAATCTTTCCATTCAATAGGACTCACGTCTAATTCTATAGGATTAATTTCTTCCATACATGTTTAAAGACAAATTTTCCATCTTCTATCCAATTGCTCCTTTTTAAATATCAGTTTTGTGACAGTAGAGCTAGCATTGCTTAGGTCCTTAAACTTGGGAATTTATATTATTCCTCTTCTTTCTACATTTGATTTTTATAACATCTTGCCATTTCTTCATGCCTGTCTATTCGTCTTGAATCTCATGCCAATTGTCATTGCTATGACATAGGTCAGGCTTCCGCCACTGCCCCCTTCTTTATTACACAAACAATCGTTAGCCAGTGGCCCTGTTTCTACTCACTCTGTATCCATTTATTGCTCATGTAGCTCCAGGCTCGGTGACCCTGAAACACAGAGTAGGTACTCCATAAATGGAAGTCAGCTGTAGGTGGGAAACGTTCTTTTTGAAATTAGAGTGTGGAATTTATGTTTTTGTATATATATTAAATATCAGTAGACCTGAAACTGAGTAGCCTACGGTACTGTCTGACTTCCAAGTTTTGTCTGTAAATTGCAGTGGGGAAATCACTAGAGAGTGATAGGAAGGTCTGAGAGAGCTGGGAGGGATGAGGGGGTATCAGGGTCTCCTCTTTTGGCCTTTTTAGCTCTTTCCTTCTCCCCCTTTCTTCTCTAGCTTTCTCTCCCTCCTACTACTGACTCTCTTTTCCTGATCTCCTCTTCAGTCTCTTTTTCCACCTTTTCTACTATTTTATTTTCATGATCCTCTTTTTCTTCCCTTTAAACATCTATATGAACTCATGATTCCCAGGGCCTCTGCATATGCTAGCTGTGCAGGTGGTACCTGACTCCAGAGATGGAGTCCCTGTAAGTGTTACTCACTGGAGTTGAGCAGTGTACAACCTGAGCAGCGTTACACTGAGACCTGGAGCATACAGCACATTTTAACTGGCTTAACTTTATACAACATTTTGGTTACATTGACACATGGTAGATAACGTCAACATAGGCAGAACTGGAGGCTTTGGAAAATCAATGAATTCCTTATTTCTACTATATATTACTCAATTATCCATGCTTATTGAACACTTATAGGATACAAGCTACCATTTTAGAGGCTGGGATACAATAATGAAGAAAACAAACAAAAGTTCCTGAGATGTGACAGAGAATGAGCAAATAAATAAATATATATGGAGTACATGAGACTGTACCACTGTCATGGAAAAATAAGGTGTGGAAGGAGGGGTAGGAAGAGTGTGTTTGTATTCGTATTTATTCCTGCCTGTATAGGTGGCGAGGGATTGCAATTTAAATGGGATGGTTTGGGAAGGCCTCACTGAGAAAGTCCCACCTCAGCCTTATCTGAGGCAGGTGAAAGAAGAAACATGGGTGTCTGGGAGACGGGCATCCTGGGGCAGAGTGGAAGGGAGTGAAGGCTCCAAGCAGCAGCAAGCCTAACACTGTATTTGGTGATGTAACGGTTCCTACTTGTGACTGCAAACATGGCCACAAAAGATGTGTGGCCAACTTATTTTAAAAATACTGATCCACAGATGGGGATCCTCTTGTCCATGACTTCCGTCCATTCTACTGTTGCTGCTGCTGTCCTTGGGCCATCCTTGGTGTTTCGTTAAATACTTCAGTGATAAATGAAAGTTGTCGATCATGTTGTCCAGGGTATAATATCAAATTAAGTGCCTCAAAATGCTCTGCTGCACAAATAGATCAACAGCAGCCTTACTTGTTTATTCAGTTATTTAAACATTTATCAGGCTGTTGCAGTGTGGTGGGGGTAATACTATGTTTGAGGGATAGAGTGGCAAACAAAACAGGAAAAAATTCTGCTTTACCCCAAAGTCATATATTATATATAATATATGATATTGATTATATTGTCATATAATCAAATAATAATGAGAATAGTAGTAGTAATAATAATAATACATTGTCGATAGCACTAAGAAGAAAATAAATGGGGTTTGTTGATAACATCAAATGGGGGAAATCTTCTGGAGGAAGTCAAGGAACGATGGCCCAAGAAGGCCTCTCTGGGGAGTGACACCTCAAAGCTGCCTCCTCAAAGCTGAGAAGGCTCCAACCCTGCAAAGAGGGGAAGGAGGAACATTTCAGACAAAGAACCTGGGCAGGTTCTTTCAGACAAAGAACCAAGCAGGAGATGCTGTGGGGATGGACAGAAGGCCCCAGGGCCAGGATCCTGCTTACGAATGGGGAAAACCTGATGAGATTAGGTTAGAAAGGTTGCTGTGACTGCAGTGTGCAAAACTTGTAGGACATGGAAAGGAGCTTGGGTTTTATTCCCCATTCAGTAAGAAGCCATTGGATGGGCAGGGACACCAATATGATTTGATGTGCACGCTACTCTAGCTGCCGTGTGAAATGGGATTTGAAGTTGGATGGCCAGTTAGGAGGCTATTGTGACTGTCTGGCTAGAGATGCTTGAGGGATGCAGAGGGGGAAAGTGTGTTCATTTAGGATATATTTTGGAGGTAGTGAACAAGACCTGCTTCTCAACTGAACGTTGGTAATGAGGAAAAAGGACAAGTCAAAGATAACTTCCCAGGTTTCTTGGACACAAGATGAATGATTGTGCCAGTTACTAAAATGGGTTAAACCAGAGGTTAAGGAGGCAGATTTAGGGAAACACCTGTGGATTTTCCTCAGTAGATATTAGCCACAAAAGGTAAGCTTTATTTAGGCCTCTGGGGGTAATGGCTCAGTTATAGAAAGGGGGAGGCACTACTTCCCCTCAGTTAGCTGGGTGGTGGGAGCCTCTGCTGGGGAGCTAGGGAGCTGAGTCCCTAAGCAGCCCTGCACCCTTGACCCCTGCACCTGCGTCACGGGGCGAGACCATTGGGCAGAATGGGCAGTGCAAGAGAGTGCAGGAGAGAGTGGGCCCTGGCCCAGGTGTGCAAAAATGTGGGGTACAGAGGGAGGCCTGCTTTCTGCTTTTGAAGCAAAATAACCCACTTTGATTTATAAGGATCTCAAGATCAAGTCTTACTGCACTATTTCCTTTTCCTGGGAAGTCCCTCTTAGATGGAAAACTAAGAACCAGACATTAAGGCATTCCCTGCAACAGAACCCATCTGTCCAAACCCAGAGTCTACAGAATGCTCGTAGGTTGCTAATAGGATACAATAGGCTACAGTGTTAAATAATATTGTCTCTTCCCTGTTTCCCACGCCACTAACTCTGTTAGATAATCCCGCCTTGTGAATAGTTAGGAAATATAAATAGTGAATACCAAGTCTAAATATCTGTGGGTGGAGGATTACACTTAATGAAGCAAATATTCCCCTGATCATCATCATTGTTATCGGATAGAGTGCCTTTTACTCCTTATTATTCACCGTTGACATTGTCAGCACATAAAGGAAAATGTGCCGACTGAGAAATTTTTAACATTAATTCACTGTTTTAATGACTGCAGCTTCTGAAGGATAGCAAAGGTGATTGGTTTCAGTTATAAAATTATAAAGTATTAAATAAGTTTGTCTAATGAGTTGACTATTACAGTAAAGTGAATATCTATATTGAATACAATTCGAGTATATTAATAAAAGCATTTTAAAATAATACAAAGCAGTCTTCTCTAGTATTTGGAATGCCAAGATCAAGCTAAATATGTTCTCTCTTTGATACTCCTCTGTCTGAAGCACATTAAATAGAGCTTGAAATGGAAAGTCTTGTGTTTCTATTATAGGACTATGTAAAGCTACTTTAAGGCATGTAAGGGGGAAATTGTGGTTAGTTATGTGGCAACAATTTGTTTTCATCAGTAAAATCAAGACATTATTTAAAAATAATACTCTTTTGACTTAGGATTATCTTGGCAATGCGGGCTCTTTTTTGGTTCCATATGAACTTTAAAGCCGTTTTTTTCCAATTCTATGAAGAAACTCATTGGTAGCTTGATGGGGATGGCATTGAATCTATAAATAACTTTGGGCAGTATGGCCATTTTCACGATATTGATTCTTCCTATCCATGAGCATGGTATGTTCTTCCATTTGTTAGTGTCCTCTTTTATTTCACTGAGCAGTGGTTTGTAGTTCTCCTTGAAGAGGTCCTTTACATCCCTTGTAAGTTGGATTCCTAGGTATTTTATTCTCTCTGAAGAAATTGTGAATGGAAGTTCATTCATGATTTGGCTCTCTGTCTGTTACTGGTGTACAAGAATGCTTGTGATTTTTGCACATTAATTTTGTATCCTGAGACTTTGCTGAAGTTGCTTATCAGCTTAAGGAGATTTTGGGCTGAGACAATGGGGTTTTCTAAATACACAATCATGTCATCTGCAAACAGGGACAATTTAACTTCTTCTTTTCCTAACTGGATACCCTTGATTTCTTTCTCTTGCCTGATTGCCCTAGCCAGAACTTCCAACACTATGTTGAATAGGAGTGGTGAGAGAGGGCATCCCTGTCTTGTGCCAGTTTTCAAAGGGAATTTTTCCAGTTTTTGCCCATTCAGTATGATATTGGCTGTGGGTTTGTCATAAATAGCTCTTATTATTTTGAGGTACGTTCCATCAATACCGAATTTATTGAGCGTTTTTAGCATGAAGGGCTGTTGAATTTTGTCAAAAGCCTTTTCTGCATCTATTGAGATAATCATGTGGTTCTTGTCTTTGGTTCTGTTTATATGCTGGATTACGTTTATTGATTTGCGAATGTTGAACCAGCCTTGCATCCCAGGGATGAAGCCCACTTGATCATGGTGGATAAGCTTTTTGATGTGCTACTGAATCCGTTTTGCCAGTATTTTATTGAGGATTTTTGCATCAATGTTCATCAGGGATATTGGTCTAAAATTTTCTTTTTTTGTTGTGTCTCTGCCAGGCTTTGGTATCAGGATGGTGTGGGCCTCATAAAATGAGTTAGGGAGGATTCCCTCTTTTTCAATTGATTGGAATAGTTTCAGAAGGAATGGTACCAGCTCCTCTTTGTACCTCTGGTAGAATTCAGCTGTGAATCCATCTGGTCTACCTGACTTCAAACTATACTACAAGGCTACAGTAACCAAAACAGCATGGTACTGGTACCAAAACAGAGATATAGACCAATGTAACAGAACAGAGTCCTCAGAAATAATACCACACATCTACAGCCATCTGATCTTTGACAAACCTGAGAGAAACAAGAAATGGGGAAAGGATTCCCTATTTAATAAACGGTGCTGGGAAAATTGGCTAGCTATAAGTAGAAAGCTGAAACTGAATCCTTTCCTTACTCCTTATACGAAAATTAATTCAAGATGGATTAGAGACTTAAATGTTAGACCTAATACCATAAAAACCCTAGAAGAAAACCTAGGTGGTATCATTCAGGACATAGGCATGGACAAGGACTTCATGTCTAAAACACCAAAAGCAAGAGCAGCAAAAGCCAAAATTGACAAACGGGATATGACTAAACTAAAGAGCTTCTGCACAGCAAAAGAAACTGCCATCAGAGTGAACAGGCAACCTACAGAATGGGAGAAAATTTTTGCAATCTTCTCATCTGACAAAGGGCTAATATCCAGAATCTACAAAGAACTCAAACAAATTTACAAGAAAAAAAACAAACAATCCCATCAAAAAGTGGGCAAAGGATATGAACAGACATTTCTCAAAAGAAGACATTCATACAGCCAACAGACACATGAAAAAATGCTCATCATCACTGGCCATCAGAGAAATGCAAATCAAAACCACAATGAGATACCATCTCACACCAGTTAGAATGGCAATCATTAAAAAGTCAGGAATCAACAGGTGCTGGAGAGGATGTGGAGAAATAGGAACACTTTTACACTGTTGGTGGGATTGTAAACTAGTTCAACCATTATGGAAAACAGTATGGCGATTCCTCAAGGATCTAGATCTAGATGTACCATATGACCCAGCCATCCCACTACTGGGTATATACCCAAAGGATTATAAATCATGCTGCTATAAAGACACATGCACACGTATGTTTATTGCGGCACTAATCACTATAGCAAAGTCTTGGAATCAACCCAAATGTCCATCAGTGACAGACTGGATTAAGAAAATGTGGCACATATACACCATGGAATATTATGCAGCCATAAAAAAGGATGAGTTTGCGTCCTTTGTAGGGACATGGATGCAGCTGGAAACCATCATTCTTAGCAAACTATCACAAAAACAGAAAACCAAACACCGCATGTTCTCACTCATAGGTGGGAACTGAACAATGACATCACTTGGACTCGGGAAGGGGAACATCACATATCGGGGCCTATTATGGAGGGGGAGGGGAGAGGGATTGCATTGGGAGTTATACCTGATATAAATGATGAATTGATGGGTG
The DNA here is from genome assembly GCF_002776525.5 of Piliocolobus tephrosceles. Classification (NCBI taxonomy): domain Eukaryota; kingdom Metazoa; phylum Chordata; class Mammalia; order Primates; family Cercopithecidae; genus Piliocolobus; species Piliocolobus tephrosceles. The sequence continues at coordinate 72,607,696 of NC_045440.1, forward strand.
CTGACGAGTTGATGGGTGCAGCACACCAACATGGCACAAGTATACATATGTAACAAACCTGCACGTTATGCACATGTACCCTAGAACTTAAAGCATAATAATAATAAAAAATAATAATAATACTCTATGAGCAATGGTTCTGAGTTCACCTTGGGGACTGAAAATTCCGCAAATGAACTTTGGGAGATCATGTGAAGGAGATACCCTATCATGGGGCGAGTGCACACAGAATCCTATGGCACTGAGGCAGCCACTAGGGGGCGCTAGATTCAAGAGACGTTGAGAGACTCAGGGGAGATCCTGGGGCCCAGCTGGGATGGGCAGGGACCTGAGGAAAGGGCAGCTTCTCAGTGGGTTAGCCAGGAAATGGGGCCAAAGATAGATAAATCCTCAAAAGAGGCAGGCCTGACCTATGTATAACTGTGTAGGTTGCATTTTTTCTTTAGCATTTTAAATGTGATTTCTATTTAGCTTTTAAATAGGTGATTCATTTACATGGTTTAAAAGGATAAAAGGATCCATAGTCACCTCCCAATATATGTTCTTACTTTCTTCCTTATTTCAGCCATAAAACGACATTTCCTGGAAGTCACCTTGAAAATTGGGGTGGCCGCATGCCTAAGGCAGTCAGTGGTCTGTGGGTGAATGTGGGTGTTCTCCCTCCCACCCTGCTTCCTAAACACAGGTCACACCTAAGTGTGGAGTGGAGAGCCTGGGTGGTGGGTTATGAAGCTGTAGTTCAGCCCTGGATTATCTACATCTGTACTTCTTTCATGGGAAAGAGAAATACATTTTTCTCTTGTTTAAGCCCTTGTTACTTTCATTTTTCTGTTGAATTAAGCCAACTCTAATGTGAACTAATTCAGATTAACAGTAGAAAGCCTCGCTTTTACTCAGATCACAAACCTTCCTTCCGTGAGCTGTTTCTGCATAAAATATCTGGAGATATTTCAGCTGGTAGCATATACAAGCGTGTGTGTGTGTGTGTATGCGTGCACGTGTGTGTGTGTGTGTGTGTGTGTGTGTGTGTGTGTGTGTCTTGGGAAATATCAATACATGAAAAATATCCTCATTCTCTTTGGGGTTTGTAGAGATTTCAGTTGGGTTGATATAATGTAAAGTATATTAACAAGAATTTAAATTGTTTTAGTCTTTGGCTGTTACAAATAATACTGCAATAACTTTTGTTTATTTATGACGTCCTTTATTTATATTCTGTGAGTGTATCTGTAGAACAAATTCTTGAAAGTCCAAGTGCTAGGTCAAAGAGAATGTGCATTTGTAATCAATAGCTGTTCTTGGTAGATATACTGATTCATCTTTTAGCAACAACATATGAGAGTGTCCTTTCCCCCACATCCTTCCTGACTCAGTGTTATCAAAGAGGGATGGATCTATACTTTTCTCTAACTGGTCTCTAAGGAAGGGTGAAATAAATGAATGAAGGGAGGCAGGTAGGCAGGCGGGTGGGATTAGGTTAAGATGCCAGTGCAAGGTTTACCTTTATTAATGTCCATGTTGCAGGGATAGGGTGTGTAGACAAGGGGAGACTTGGAAGAGATAGGCCTTTGGTTAACATAATTCTGTTTTCTTACAGAGAAGCTATAAGGTTGAGCATACAAAACTCATTCAGATGGTTTAAATTCTATGTTGCAGTTTATGTGAAGTATCAGAGGTGAGTCTGTGACATAATTGATGTGTATGCTTTTGTTATCTAACCTGAAGAGGTTTGACACTTCACTGATGTTGTAGTTTACAGTTTACCAGCACAGTTTCTCTAGAAGTTTCTGAAGGAAACTCGGGAGGTCACAAGGCAGGAGGTTTCCTGCTTGCACTGGGCTCCAGGGGAGTCAGTGCTGCACTGAACAAGCCCTCTCCACTTTGTGGTAAGACAAGTTCACTCTGGGCCAAATCACATAACTGAGGCACCCACCCAGGAGCTGTGACTTGTCCATGCTTCTCTCCATGCTTTCATTGCCAGCCCTTCCTCTAGGGCTCAGCATTCAAGTGCTCCCTGGAAAGGGCTGTAAAAGACCTCACAGCACAAGTGAGGAGAGAATAGTCTCATGATAATGACCACCTTATTAGCATTAGCACTTATGGCCAGGAGCTGTTTTCAGCACTTGTTATATATGAACATACTGACATGCATCTCAACCCTCTGAGCAGTCACACTAATTATCATCATCTCCATTTTGTGGGAAACTGAGGCACAGAGAGGTTGAGACAAGATCACACAGCTAGTAAGAGTGGAGCTAGGATTGGAATCTAAGCTTTCAGGATCCAGAATCTGTGTGCTTACCCCTCAAACTAGACTCTTCTGACAGTTTCTTAGAGGGCTCTGTGGAAGCACTGCACACACACACTGTGTTTCTTATAAATTTCTTATATTAGTTTCTTAATAAATGCTGTGCCTCTGGTATTTATGGTATTGTCTGCTAACTGGTCTTTTTCACCCAAAAGCACGGTGGCCTAAGGGGATGATCAAATAACTTCTTCCATTGTTCTCAGAGGATGAAGACTCAAGAGAACAAAACACAAATTCCTGTGCAAGGCAGAGGAAACACACACACACACACACACACACACACACACACGAGAACCCAAGAAAGGATGGAGAGAATCATCAGCAATAGAGAGGGAAAGGAAAGCAGAACATTAGAAAATAGAAGAGTAACGTGGACTTAAACATAACAGCAACTTCAACCCTGGAAATAACAGCAATGAATGGGTATGGCAAAGCTGCAAAGCGCACACCAGCTCAAGGGAGCCATTCTCAACTGTGTCAGGCAGGTCTATGTCTTCCCCAACTGTCTAGGCATCCACATTGCCTAGAATAGGACTTGGCACCGAGAAGCTGCTCAATAAAAGTCTGTGGCATGAAGAAGAGACATTTTTGAGAAGGACCCAGGAGTCAAGAGAAAGAAGAGTAAGACTGACATCTAACCTGAATCTGTAATAACATTCAGAACTAGGGAACTAACACAACCAAGGAGAAGGGATTGCAGGTTATACTGAAATTCAGACTCTATCAGGATGCCCTTTAGCTACAGATTTCAGGAACTCCAACTCAAAAAGGCTTGAAGTTCAACACGAAGAAAATATTGAACTTACATAATAGATCCTGAGGAATGGAATGCAGTCTTATAGGTCAATTAATTCAGGGCGTTGGCCATGAGGACCTGTCTTTTTCTACTGACATTCTTTTTTTTTTTTTTTTTAAGACAGAGTTTTCAGTCTGTCGCTAGGCTGGAGTGCAGTGGTGCGATCTTGGCTCACTGCAACCTCTGCCTCCTGGGTTCAAGCAATTCTCCTGCCTCAGCCACCCGAGTAGCTGGGACTACAGGTGCGGGCCACTATGGCCAGGTAATTTTTGTAGTTTTAGTAGAGATGGGGTTTCACCATGTTGGCCAGGATGGTCTCGATCTCTTGACCTCATGATCCAGCCGCCTTGGCCTCCCAAAGTGCTGTGATTACAGGCGTGAGCCACCACACCCAGCCAGTTCTGCTGGTCTTGAGCTGAGAGGGAGCCCACTGCAGCATCCTAGGAGTCACAGTCAGCAAAACAACATCCAGGGAAACAAATGGAAATATTCCCACTCATGACTTACTGTACTAGTGTAGAGATTTTCCCTATAAACCCTTCAGGAGAACTTTCCTAAGTATCTCATTGTCACATGCCAAAGGGGTGATGCCATCTCCCTGAGGTGCAGTCCTACATGGGAGAAGAGCAGGCATCAAAACAGAAGCCACCCCCTTAGGAAAGGAGGACTGAGTCATGGATGCTGCATAGAAACACAGCAGACTCCAGCACGGAGGTGTCTGATTGATTCTCTCTCAGATAGATGCAAACAAATACAGATACAGAATTTAAGTGCTTATTACAGTATCAAATAATTAAAGACTCAATAATTACAGAAGAATTTGTGTCTGTTTTATATGTACTAGAAGCTTCTTAACTTTGATACTTTCCCAATTGCAAATGAATTCCTGATATTTGAAATAAATGATTTTCATGGAGAAGAATGTCTCATGACCTGAACTGGAGTGACCACATTTTCTGGGCAGGAACGCATGAGAAGAGGGATGGTTTGTTTTATAATTTTCATTATAGACATCTTTGACCTCCTTGGTTAAATGTATCCCCAAGTAGTGCACAGTGTACAATAACAGTTAAATTCTATCCTGAAGTTAAGTTATAGTAAGGGTTTGAAGAAATGACAAATCAGAGGGTACTCATTTGAATGGGGGTAAAATCCTTATTTTCATCATATTCAGAAGTCCATATGGGCAGTCAAGTAAGATAGAAATAAGCATAATTTTCATAAGCAAATGTATATCCAAGTGTAAAAAGCTAGACAAAGATAATTTTTCTGCTATTTACATTCCCCAAACAACTGTCTCTGTCACCTATAGAAGTCAATCTTGGTTTTCTTTTCCACCATCTTCCAAATTTATTTCTAGAAATCATTGATAAACAGTAAACTATAAGATACATCTGTGCCACCCACCAATCCTGTGACTGCAGTTGTGTGCTTTGGGGAATGAGGCTTCTATTGCAATATAATACCATAGTATGAAACTTACTGCTAAGATTGAAAGAACACTGCAGAGGGCAATACTACATGCAACACAAAACATTGGAATTGCTGAGCAAAAACTTGTATCTGTTTTGAGAAAATGTGATTGTACGTAATTTAAATTTATTTATATTGTCTTTGCTTCCTGTATTGTTGTCTTCGAAGGCTTCCTTGAGATTGAAACACTTCATCTCAAGAGACTTTTTTGATGAAATGAATAATAAATAGCCCAAATGATTCAGCCCTTGAGAGTACATAAAAATTGTCAATGAAGGATTAAGTAGGCAAGGCCTTAAAAAGCTTAGGGAAAAATTGATTAAGTTGGCATCTCACAGAGGATACAGACTTCCAGAAGAACAGAAAGGGACTAATTGAGTCCCATAAACTGTTTGATGGAGCACTTAATTTAAAGACAAGAGACTTGTGACTGAAGAAAGAAAGGGAAATGGAGCCAAACATATATGCCAACAAAGGAAACTGAATTGTAGTTCCAAGGTTCCCAAGAAGAGGGGTTCAACTTTTGTGATCACATTAATGGCTCCTGACTGTTTAAGTACCCTGAAATGATTGCTTGGAGCCAGTAGTCCATTTGTTTTGAGGCAGTGATGTTTTCCTTTATCTTTAAGAGTGCAATAGAAGCTTTCAAGTAATAAGGTCAAATTCAACCACTTTTGCCCAGACTCTGAGCAAGAATGCTGGGTTTGAGTTTCCAGGGAACATGAAGAAGTCATTTCAGCCAATCTTTTACCACCCAGCAAGTCCTTTTAATAGACTTTCAGAAGCATCCCAAATTTGCACATTACCTCCTTGACCTTGCAAGCAGGGGTCCCGGCTGGAGCACGTGGTTTTAATTGTCTGATAAGATACATCACTTCAGTCTTGGCCTGACTAAAGGTTAAACCAGCTGGTTTCTATCTCGTCTTCTCTAATCATTAGGTATCAGGCAAGTCATGAAAATGTTATAGCATTTTATTAAAGTCACTAGAAAGTCACATGATGAATGACAAAAAAATAAAAACAAAGCAAACAAAAGGAGACATCTCTATTAAAAGCCTAGATTCCTAAATAAATTTAAAAGCTCATGACTCTTGGTTCTGAGGAAAATTTAAAGGACAGGAAAATATTTACTAAGAAGTTTGTCTCTTTTGCATAACAGATGAGCTCCCTTTCATCATAACATGGAAATTATTAAATTCCTTCTGGTTTTCTTTTGCCTTGGTTGCCAGAAAGGTTACACTTACATTTATTGTTTAATGACAGTATCAGAAGTATGGTATGCCCATTCCCCAAACAATGATCTCTCCTTTCTTTCTCTGATTTCCTAGGTGCTAAAATTTTGAGTTCACTGTTACTTAATGCCATTTTAATTTGTTACTATGTTTATCAGTCTAATAGAGTATATCTCAATTTTAATAACAAAAACAAAAAATCAAGAGAGCATAAATTGTGACTGTGATCCCACAGCACTAAATAGTTTATTAATCACACTGAAATATATAAGTCATCCTAATAAACCCATTGAATATATCACTTTCCAACTGGTCTTTTGGGTTGTGTGGAAAATAACCTTAAGTACATAGAAAATGTATTTGCTACCATCTCGGACTCAAATACTTGAGAACATAATGCAACTTGATGCTTTTAGAAGGTAATAACTATTATATTAGGACACTTTCAATTGTATGTGATGGAAAATTTCACTCAAACTGGCTTAAAAAGAAAATATATTAGTTCATGTAACAGAAAAATACTAGGATGAGCTTAAGTACAGCTGGATCCAAGGACTAAACAATGTTATCAGGTCTGTCTCTCATAAGCACGCACACACACACACACACACCCCTCATGCTTCTCTCTTATGTTGACTTATCTGCCATGCTGACTCCATATTTACTCTAGCAGTCGACTTCCTTATGATGACAGCAGATGGTTGCCAGAAACAACTACCTTATAGCCTCTCCACTCACCAATCAGCAGGATATTCTTGATTTTTAACGGGACCAACAAAAGCCTTGCTATTGAGTTTAGCTGGTTCTAACTGGTCAATGTGTCCACCCGCAAAACCACTCCCTGGGTCCAGCGGCACACCAGGTTTTATTCGAACCTTGTCTAAGTCACACGCCCACCTCCGGGCATAGCTCCACTCAAATCACAGAGGCCAAGAATAGGGAAAGGGTATTTTGAAGGGGAAATCTGTTATCAGAAAGGGACAGGCAAAATTCACAGATGTCTACTACAATGTTTCACTCAACCAGATCGTTTGTTGGACCTTGTTTTTCCAGGAAATTGGATTGCTGCTTAAAAGTTAAGATTGATCAGTGAGCCAGCCAGAAAAGGAAATTCTGGTCTTGATTATTTACATGAACCCCTGATGAATTTATTAATGAAAACTCTACAGGGATGTTAATGAATGATATAGACCAAATTTTGCTTTCTAAGAGTATAGCTGTGCCAATGTTAGCTTATTTAAATACTTAACTGCACATTATTCTATAACTTGGCTAAAATATTTCATATTTCATATGTTGTTTGCAAAATCTCCAGGTTATATTTAAAATATTTTCATCAATTTGTTCTAGCCATGGAAGTTTGGTGGGGTGGGAGGGGGTGGGCAAAATGGGAATTAGTAACTACTTGTCTGAAATCCTTTGATCCCTTTTTTATCCTATTACAAATCAACAAAGTATATTTAAAAAATAAGAAATAGGCCAAGTATGGTGGTTCACACATATAATCCTAGCAGTTTGGGAGGCTGAGGCGGGAGGATCTCTTGAGGCCAGGAGTTTAAAACCAACTTGGGCAACACAGCGAGACCCTATCTCTACAAAACAAATAAATAAATAAATAAATTAGCCAGCCATGGTGGCACACCCATAGTCTCAGCTACTCAAGAGGCTGAAGCAGGAGGACTGCTTGCGCCCAGGAGTTGGAGGTTGCAGTGAACCATGATTGTACCACTGCACGCCAGCCTGGGTGAAAGAGTGAGACACTGTCTCAAAAAAAGAAAAGGAAAAAAATATAAATAATAGGTCTCCTTCCAATGACACTTGTTGAATTAAAAATAAAAAAAGAAATAGAGGCACGGATTTAAGACAAGTAGGCAGATCCATTTAGTTCTATTATGTGCTTGAAGTTCTTCAGGGAGAGCAAATTTCCAGAAATGCTTGCATCTCATCTAACTTTACTTAATGGTTTTCTTTGTGTGGGATATAATATCAATGTAGAATATTCAGCCCTTGAGAAATTAGAACAACAACAAACTTAGATGAAAGACATAACAATTATGCAACACAGCAACAGGCAAGGCCTCTTTAAATGGAGGAAGCCATCAGCTGTTTATCCTTCCAGTCATCACACACTTATCAAATGCCTACTCTGTGCTAGATGTTGTGCCGGGTCTTGGAGGCAAAAAGAACCCAAAGGGCCGGGCGCGGTGGCTCATGCCTGTAATCCCAGCGCTTTGGGAGGCCGAGGTGGGTGGATCACGAGGTCAGGAGATCAAGACCATTTTGGCTAACACGGTGAAACCCCATGTCTACTAAAAATACAAAATATTAGCTGGACCTGGTGGCATGGACCTGTAGTCCCAGCTACTCGGGAGGCTGAGGCAAGAGAATCGCTTGAACCCAGGAGGCAGAGGTTGCAGTGAGCCAAGATCGCGCCACTGCACTCCAGCCTGGTTTACAAAGTGAGACTCCATCTCAAAAAAAAAAAAAAAAAAAAAAGAAACAAAGAATTTAACATCTACATAGATAATTCAGGGGGCAACAAACAAATTACAGTAATAACAATAAAAACATCTATTTAATTATATAGATGACCTTTGCATACAAACAGACCCAGGTTTGAATTCCAGTCCTGCCCTCCTACCTGTGTGATCTTAGGCAAGTTGCCTGACCTTTTAAAGTATCAGTTTTCTGATTTGCAAAATGGAGACAAAATACCTACTTTGTAGGATCAGTGGGAATATTAAATGAGGTAACGAGTATAATAACGCAAATATTTATAAAACACTTACAATGGGCCAGGTGGGGTTCTAAGTGCTTAACATTCATCACCTCATTTAATCTCCACATGGCCCTGTGGGGTAGGTACTATTGTTACTAACTTCATCATACACTTGGGGAAACCAAGACATAGAGAAGTGAATGACCTTACCTCTGAAGTCCATGCTCTTTGTGGTACAGATGAATATGTGCCTGTAGATCCCGCTTCAAAGAAGGTCCAGCTGCAGTGAGTGTAGTGGGTGAATCCCCTCCAGCTCTGAGCTTGGTGAAGGTCTCCTTCAGCTGCAGAGAGGTCTCTTAGCCAGGATCATATCTTTCCAGAGGAAGCTTGGAGCAATGTTATGGAGCAATGTGAGGTCTGGCCACTTTAGCCTGCTCCAGGGACACTGTGTTGGGCATACCCAGCACTCCATGCTGGGCGGGTTGAGGCTTTGCCAGTTCTGCACCGTCATTAGACTCCCGTGGCTGAATCCTGCTTGAGTCCACTTCATTTCACAGGTGAGGATCCCTAATCGAATTACACAGCTATTTCAAGTCGTCCCACAGCTCACTGATGCGCTGTTCACAATAAAAATTCTTTTCTTTCTTTATTTCATTTTGGGGTTTCTTTTGTTATGTTTTGCAGTTCACTGATTTCTTTCTTCTGCAATGTCTCATCTGCCCTTAATGTCAATGTATTTCTCATCTCATACATTATCATCTTCATCTCTATAGTTAGATTTGGGTTTTTAAAATATCATTCATGTTCCTTCGTTAACCTTTAGAATATATTGACCATAGTTACAATAACCACTTTAATATACTTGTCTGCTAATTTTTAACATTAGTGTTTATTCTGGTTTGATTTAGATTAATTTTATTTCCTATAATGGATCTTATTTTCCTGCTTCTTGGCATGCCTGATAATTTTTGATTGGCTAACATACATTGTGAGTTTTACCTTGTTGGGTGCTGGATATTTTGTCTTCCTATAAATATTCTTGAGGTTTGTTCTGAGACACAAATTGCTTTCTAACAGCATGATCCTTTGAGTTCTTGGATGTAACATACATGAGACAGGACCAGAGAAGTGTTTATTCCAGAACTGATTTTTTCCCCGCTACTGAGGCAAACAAACTCTTTTGAGTATTCTACCCAATGGCCCACGCATCATAAGGTTTTCAAGCCTGTTAGAGGCAGGCACTATTCCTCACCCTGTCTGAGTGCTGAGTACTATTCCCTTTAATCTTTTCAGGTGGTTCTTTCACCAGCCTCAAGTGCTTTCCTTATACAAATGTGCTAATTAGAACTCTGCTCAATATTTGAGGGGGATGCTCTGCAGATCCTTTGTTGCCTCGCATCCAGTGTTTTTATGACAATTGTTTTAGATATTTTGTTTTATTTTGGGAGGGGGGTTGTTTTAGGCAGGAGGATAATTCTGGTTCATGTTATCCCATCTTAGCCAGAAGTAGAAATCTTTTTTTTAACCCATAAAGTGTTATAAAAATAAAGGGTACCGTAAGATTTGGGGGAGTCATAAAAATTCTAGAAATAATTATTTTTTTTTCCGGTAGATACTGTGGCACTACACCTAGATCCCCACATCAGGGGCAATAACGCATCTCCTAGTTCTGGGAGCATGAGCTTCTAAGAATCACACATGTGCTCCTCATTGAGAATTGGCCTTCAGACACAGACAACCGAGAGGATGATCAACACTGAGCAAAACACACAAGTGTATCTCTTGCCACTGCTGTGCCTAATTTTAACGTTCAGTGGACAAGCACAGCTGCCACAGCCTGTTGCATACTTGGGAACCAAGGGCTCGAACCCCTCGGGAATGAGAGTTGGGATCACCCCCTCCACGAGTAAGCTGCCTGGAGGCAAGATTTGCTGAGGGCAAGGATAGTCCAGAGTGAGTGGTGAGGAGGAGTGAATGGGTGCCAGTTGCAGCTTGGGTAGACTGAGAGGGTTATTGTTTACCCTTTAACCCTGAAATACCCAGGAAATAAGGCCAGTGAAAATTCTGGAGCATTGTTCACAGGTGGAAAAATTTACCCTAAGAAGAGAGTGAATCTGAGCGGTATAAGAGGAGGATCATAGTTGATACCATGGTGCTCCACAAAGACAAATCCTTCCTCAGCACCAGAGCCATCTCCCAGCTTCTGTTCTTACCTGCTGGTTTCTCACAGCTGTGTCCCTCACCAGGCAGTGGCCTTGGGAACAGGGAACTGCCCACTCAAGGCTATATGCCTTCCCAGAGAGTGACCCACAACCAGTGATGGGCTGATGTGAGCATGTAGGGATTGGTTCCTTTTCCCCATCCTGTCGGGAACTCAGCTGGTCTGGAAAGTGAAGGTAAGTGGTCAGTTGTCAGAGTTGCCAACTAGAACAGCAAGCCAGTAGTAAAGCAGTTACGCCTCTAATCGTTTACTGCAATGGTACAAGCAAGAGAATCTTAAAAATGTCTCTCAATCATGTTTTTCTGCCCAGGTTCTTCTCTTTGATGTTCTGGTCTCAGAGACTATTTAAAAGTTCTCATCACTATTGCTGATGTTGGTAACAACATCTGTCTCCTGGGACTTTGACAAGTATAAACCCCTATGCCAGGTTTGCTGTATCAAAGGACCATAAACTGGGTGACTTGAGCAGCAGACATGCCTTGTCTCACAGTCCTGGAGGCTGGAAGTCCAAGCACAAGGTTTTAGAAGGTTGGTTCCTTCTGGGAGCTGGGAGAGAGAATCTGTTCTAGGTTTCCCTTCTAGTTTCCTGTGGCTTGCGTTCCTTAGTGCGTAAAAGCATCAAGCAATCTTTGCCTTGATCTTCCCATGGTGTTCTCCTTGTGTGCATGTCTGTGTCCAAATTTACCCTTTTTATGAGGACACTGGTTGTACTGGATTAAGGCCCAGGATCACCTCATCTTAGCTAATTGCATATGCAATGACCTATTTCCAAAGTAGGCCACATTCTAAGGTACTGGGGGTTAGGACTTCAACCTATGAATTTTAGTGGGGATACAACTCAACCCGTAATATATTGCATTCCTGAAGTCTTCACTGCAGTGAAGTTGCACTCCATTGCACTGGGAGATGGCAGTGGGGACTGGTGTGTGTGGTGGGGAGATGCTACTGTCTCCAACTCCACCATGCTCTGTCACTTGAACCATAAAGGAATTAGCTACCATCCCACCCTCCTCCAGCCACACTGAAAACCACACCCTCAGCTCCCCCTGCTGCTTTTTGACCCCTCAGACCCTGGTGCCATTTGAAGGGTTTAGTGAAGACAAATCTCAGGTTTTCTTTACTCTGTCCCTCTCCCGGGGCGCCGAGGCACATAAATGTGCTCTTGCATTCTCTTTCACCTGCAATAAAACAGAATGAGGTATACTGATCTACACTTATCACCTACCAAGCTCTCTAAGGTAAGGAAAGTCCCTTCCTGCTATGTTTTCACTTTCAAGACATACATACCCCACCCAAAGAAGGAGCCTTTGCCCAGCCATTAGGACGTTTTTTATTTTCTCTTTTTCAGGCTTGGGTGATATATGGAGAGGAAAGGGAAACAAGTAATGAGGAAGAGAGGCAGAAGGCTGGAGTCACTGCCAGAGAGAGAGAGAGATAGAAAGACAAAGCAACAGAGACAGATTATTATGGGGCTATTAAATTTTATATATACACATACACATACTATGTGATATATATATGAGATATATAGATATATAAATCTCTCAGTGTTTTTGACACCTTTAGGAAATATCTTCAAAGATTTTGGAGTTAGATTTGTGTGTGTGGAAGGGGGAGATGCTTTGGGATATAACCATGTGTTGAGATTTACCTTAAGGCATTAACATGGCAGCTACACTGAAGACTCAACACCCCACCCCCCATCCTCATGCCAAGCCTCATGCCCATCAGCTCCTTGGTTGGTAGCACTTCCCCAGCCGGGATCATGACTGCCCAGATTGACTCAATCACAGGTCAAGTTTGAGATGAAATCTTGGAAATGCAACCACCTTTAGAGTTTAAGAAATCTTTTCATTCAAACTATTATTTGGTCTTGAGACAATCCTTTGTGGTAGGCAGAGAAGATGGGCACAGAGAAGGTGGTTTAACTTGTACTAAGTCTCAGAGAGTGAGGGGTTTATCTTGAGATGCTGTCCCTTACAATACACATGCGTGTTGCAGCTCAAGTGCCCTGCAGCTGGCCTGTTGTGTGAACAGTGAACACATTACAGGAGTGAATTTTTCAATAGGTGAGTAATAATCCTAGAGAGTCATTGAAACTGACGTTAAGAACTAAAACAAACAAACAAACAAAAAAACAACAAAATTGCGGGGCTATCTAAAATGTCTAACCTTTCCTCCCATTACAATCAATTCTTTTTTGGTATTGGGATGATTTCTCTGATTACCCTTATCCAGCTTTGATCATCTCTGTAAACCAGGTCCCCTAAGTGTTTTATGTCACCTTCCAAACATGGCCTTAGAACCATGTGCGCATGCAGGTATGTAAGATGTTTGTTTCTCCATTTAGACTCTGATTTTCCACCAGAGGCACTCTGTTGCTTCAGAATCTCTGACAATGCATGGATTAAATAATTAGCAAATATCTGTGAAGAGAATGATGCAGGGGAGCCTGGATGGGGCAGTGGGAAGAGACATTTTTAGTGTGCTTTAATGTCCTTCCCTTCCCTTTTTTGTGCTTCTTTTAATGTAAGTATATTTATGTATTACATAAAATTTTTTTATGGACCAAAAATAAGTCAGCAGACAAAAGTATGATCTATGATCCGGAGATCAAAAAGTTCAAATCCCAGTTCTCCCTCTTACTAGTCTGTAACTAGGACTAGTTACTTAACCCGTTTAACTCGAGGTTTTTTTCTGTCTGTAAAAATGGAGATAATACTCATTTCTAGAAACTGACTTGGATTTTGCAGGGCCCAAAGCTTTGAAAACTATGAAAGCTTTTGTTAAGAAAAAGAATATGAAATATGTATATAAGATTAGGTATGAAAGTGAATATGTAGGACAAGAAAATAAATCAGATGATACATTTAAACGATGATAACTGACAAATATCACAAACCTGTGGCTATGGGACACATTGGTAGGACACCTCATGGAGCCTTTGTTACAGCAGGGGGATCCTTGCTCCCAGAGCTCCCAAGATGGTGGCAAGCCGCTTCCAAAATGGCAGCAGGTCACTTCTAAGATGGTGGCAAGCCTTGTGTTCCCTGACATGGGGTTGTTGGCCTCACAGATTTCAAGGAATGGAATCTTGGGCCATGTAGTGAGTGTTATAGCTCTATTAGAAGCCGTGGGTCACGGAAGAGAACCGTGGAACCCAGTGACTAGTGTTCAGCTGGATTAGGACCAACCTGGGCACTTAGCCGTGCAGGGACAATGGCAAGCCTTTAGCCTGATAGGGAGTGGCAATGAGTGCCTTGCTGGATCAGGAGCACAAGGGACACCCTGCTGGATCCGGAGGGATGGAAGTCAGCAGTGGGTCTGCCACAGTGGCAAACAGGAGTGGTGGACATGGCAAGCAAAGGCCCAGCTCAAGCCCTAACAAAACATGGACCAGAAGAGTGCAGTTGCCAAGATTTAATAGAGTGAAATAGAGTGAAAACAGAGCTCCCATATAAGGGGAGGGGACCCAAAGGGGGTTGCCATTGCTGGCTGGAATGCCTGGGTTTATATCCAGATCTTTGTCCCTCCCGCTGTGCTCTCAGGCAATAGATGATTGGCTATTTTTTACCTCCTGTTTTTGCTTAATTAGCATTTTAGTGAGCTCTCTGATTGGTCAGTTGTGGGCTAAGTTGCAAGCCCCATGTTTAAGGGTGGATGTGGTCACCTTGCCAGCTAGGCTTAGGGATTCTTAGTCGGTCTAGGAAATCCAGCTAGTCCTGTCTCTCACCTTGGCAAAGGCTGGTGGAAGGAGAGTACTTTGCCAACTTTGTGGTAGAAATGCCTATGCTTGCGTGGTGAGGGGTACCTGTAATCCCAGCTACTCTCGAGGCTGAGGCACAGAATTGCTGGAACCCAGGAGGTGGAGCCAAGATTGCGCCCCTGCACTCCAGCCTAGGGACAGAGCAAGACTCTGTCAAAAAAAAAAAAAACCCCATGCTCACTGCACAGGGCAGTTGAGGGGGTTAAATAAAACACAGCTAGTGTCTGCTCAGCACAGAGCCTGATACACAGTACATCTCTTGTACATGTAAATTCTTCTGCCTCTTTTTTTTCCTCTCAGAATTTCTCAGGCAAAGGCAGCTTTAAAGAGGTGCAATTGCCTTGTTGTTCATTCGGCAGATTCCTACTTTTTCTTCTATGCCAGTTTGAGGACAGGATGTTAAAGTTATTACAGGGAGTAACAAGAAGTTTAAATTAGATAAAGTGTGTGGAAGTGCCTCACATAGTGCCTGGTCTCTATTAAATTAATTCATGACTTCTTTGAATTGGATTATGGCTTGCTGAAAACTGACACCTCTATGTAAGGGGAGCTTTATCTAAGCGACTTGCAAAGTAAGGTGCCTGCACAATAATAGAGATGGTAACTTGGTTCTGAGAAAGCGTTTGTTATTCTAAAAGGACCTTTATTAGCTACTTTGGAGAAATCTTGCTACCCAATTTAAAAGAAGACACTCATTTAAAACAAAGCTTTTGCTGAACTGTTCATCAGATGAATCCTATTTTATTGCTAATACTCGACTATCCGAGCTGTCCTCTGCTGATTGCTTCCCCAAATGACATTTTCCCATTAAGCAGACAGAGCTAGATTAAAAACAAAACAAAACAAAAACACCCACAACAAAAACCAAGCAATTATAAAGTTTGTGAATGCTTTTATATGACTGTGTTTTGTATATTCTTACTCAATTCATGTAATTTTAATTATGAGAATACATCAACTTAGAATTACCTTTATTTACATATATATTTATTTTTCTTTTGAGTCAAACTTTTACTAATATTTTATTTATACACTTCCCCCCATCTGTCTTGGAAAAGTGATAATGTAATTGCTTTTTCAATTGATAGATTGCTTTATATTTTTAAGAAACTCAAAATGCAATATGTAAAACATCTGTGAGAATTAAAACCACACAGGCTTTTTACTAGTCAATGCATAAAGAACATATGAATATTGATTAGATAATTAGTAATCAAAGCAGTCAGGATTTTGACTGGAAGAACAAAATCCCAAGCAGACCTATATCATAACCCCTCTTATTTCAAAAAATGGAAAGCCAGAAATACAATCTGCTTGTCTGCCGGCCCACCATGGAACTCTTCCTTTAAGCCAGTTTTCTAATCCAGCTACTGGAATTGATGCTACAGCTAGATAAAGGTAGACAAAAATATCTGTTAAAAATCAGATATTTTGATTCTATACTGAGAAAAAATAAAAATGCCTAGATAAAACATACAGTTAATTATCTGAATTTATTCAACTAATTAATTTACTTAACCAATTAGTTAACTAATAGTATCTTTATTTAACTGAAAATTCATGTCCTTAAAGAGTGGTTACAGGCTCCATGCACCCCCAAAGTCAGGATTTGTGAGGTATGCAGCCTAACATTGAGGGCCCACTTTGGGATTGCATCTGCCAGGCAGATGAGGCAACCAGTGAGACACAGGGAAATTGGAGAGGAAAAGAAGCTCTCTTCCTTTCTACCAAGAAACTGGCATCCCACTAGCCTGTGGGTTGCATGGTTATCTAGGAAATGGGCAAGACGGGATAAACTGAGAATTCCTGTTATGGGCATTGACATGAATCCTGTCTCCATAGGTTTACACATATGACCTCTATATTTTGTCATCACTTAAAGGGTGGCCTCTTCTTTGATCGATTTTATAAGTTGTAACAATGTATTAGCCATAAAAAATTAAAAAAGAAACAATCAAATGGAAAAAATGAGTAAATTGTCACAGACAATTGCTCAAAGTTTACACACGGCCAACAAATAAATGAGAAAGGTTAAAATAATGAAAACTTGAAAAACATGAAAGAAATAAAATAGAAAAAAATTTTTTTAAAAAGAGAAAAGATGACACCCATGGTTAGTGAAAATTCCAGGAAACAGGACTGCTGATCAAGTGAATCTAATGGGATCTTTCTCCATTTCAAATTGGCAATATGTAACTAATCTCCTAAAATTGTGAATGTCCTTTTAAGTAGTATAATGCATTTTAAAACTTGCCCTGTGAAAATGACCCTGTGGCTGTTATCTACACAAACATTTATCACAGCACTCTTTCTAATGGTACAAATTTGAAAACATCAAAATTTCTAATAATAGGAACTCAATTACGTGTTAGCTCACCCATACAATGAGTTAATATGTAGTCATTAAGATTGTAATGTAGAAGATTATGTAATAACATAGGAAATATTTGTGACATTTTTAATAGTAAAAATGCAGGTTGTGAAAATATAATTTATATTTATAAAATATCTATAACTTTATATACAAAGATGATGCAATCATACAGAGACGCACATGGTGATTTCTTCTGGAGATGATTTTGGTAGTTTATTTTTTTTCTTTGTGCTTTTCTTTTTCTTTCCTTTTAAAAACTTTTTGTAAATAATGAGGAATTTTAAAAGCACAGAAAAGAGAAACAGAAAATAGAAATACAACATCCTTGCATCTGCTAATCGAAACAAATAATCACTAATTTTTAAAATCATTTCCCTAAAGAAATTACAAAGCTTAAGTCCTTTTTGTGTCTCATCTGCAACCTTTATGTTCCTTCTACCCAAAGACAAACACTTTGCTGAGTTTGGGATGTATTCCTTACATCATTTTTTTCACCATTTTATATTAATGCACATATGTAAAAACAACGTATGTTATTGTTTTTGTGTGTATTACATTCATATGAATTATATCATGATTTCTGCAATTTACTTATTTTACTCAATATGGTATATTTTTGAGATGGATCCATGATGATACATAGTGTTATGCCCAGACCGTTTATTCCCCAAAGAAGACCACCAGAGTCCAGAGTCAAAGCCAAGCGGCAAGGATCTTTACTGCAAGTTCGAACTTGGTCCCTCCATTCCTCAACATACAAGAGGGCCCCGAACGATGCATGTGCTTGCTTTTTATAGCCCGATGTAAACAGGTTATAGAGGAACAAGGGAATTCTTTTGGTTACAGCATTACAATTGGTTAACATTTTAAGATATACCTTTAGCAGTTTTTTATTGGTTCCCATGCTTTCAGTAAAGCCGTAAACGGTTGTGACCTTATTGGGGGTCTCTCCAGGTGGTGTTTTTCCAAAGTTGAGATATATGGTGTGTTTGTACTGGGCCCAGGAAGTTGAGATATATGGTGTGTTTGTACTGGGCCCAGGAAGTTAAGATATATGGAGGGATGTGTTTGTACTGGGCCCAGGGCTGAGGAATGTGTGAATTGTGTGAATGTGTTTGTGTTGGGCCCAGGAAGTTGAGATATATGTTTGTACTGGGCCCAGGGCTGAGGAATGTGTTCTTTCAATAGATCTAGTTTATTCCTTTCACCTATCATTTACCTGAATGTCTTTTAAAAATTTTAACCATTTGTTAACCATATTTAGACTGTTTCTCATTTTCTTTCTAAGATATAAATTTTATAAGAGGTTTGTTTCAAGGGGATCCTTTGTTTATAGAGCATCAACAATGTTCAACACACATCTTTTAGTCAACGTATTATTTAGTAATATGTTTGTTGCTATTCCAAATGGGATTTTATTCCTATTACTTTTTATTATGAAATTTACATCATATAGAATGGGGTCCCCAACCCACTGGCCACAGACTGGTACCGGTCTGAAGCTTGTTAGGAACCGGGCTGCACAGTAGGAGGTTAGCAATGGGTGAGCATTACTGTCTGAGTGGGTGAGTGAGCTTTACTGCCTGAGGTTCGCCTCCTGTCAGATCAGTGGAGGCATTAGTTTCTCATAGGAGTGTGAACACTTTTGTTAACTGCACACACAAGGGATCTAAGTTGTGTGCTTCTTGTGAGAATCTAATGCCTGATGATCTCAGGTGGAACACTTTCATCCACAAACCATCCCTACCCAACCTCTCTGTTGAAAAATTGTCTTCCATGAAACCAGTCCCTGGTACCAAAAAGGTTGGGGACCAGTGGTATAACATTACAGAGGGATAAAAGTCTAGTATATTCCTACTACCTAGATTAAAATTTTGTGTTATTAATTAAACATATTTGCTTTTGATTTTTTTAAAGGAAATCATACTTTGTAGAAATCGTAATTGAACCCTGTTTTCAACTCTCCCTAAATCCATCTTCTCCCTTGTACTCAAATCATGGTTACTACTCACCCATATTTTCATAATTGTACTTTGTATGTATGCATTTGCCGACCCTGTATATTATTATTTTATTTAAAATTTTACCTAAATAATTTAATTCTTTCTACATGTTGTTTTTAATTTCACTCATCCTTATGGTTTATTGTATAGATATAAGCATAGATATCTTATATCTCCTTGGTTAGGGGACACTAGTATAGATACAGATTGCTCTGTATCATTTTATAAATGTTTTTCAATTTATTTACTCCTTTCCTTATTGATGATATTGATTTATTCTCAAATTATCATTGCAACCTTACTGCAGAGAAAATCCTTGTAAAGGTCTCCTTGTACATGTTCAACAGTCTCTTGATGCTGCATACCAAGAAGTGGAATTTCTGAATCCTTGAGTGTAAACATTTTTAGCTTTGATTTTGCCAAGTTATAGTTGTACTATACTGCGTTCTCACTAACTTTATAGAAGAATGTTCATTTCACAACATACTTACGTAGTGTCCACACAGTGTATACTGTGTGTGTATAGTATGTATGTGTGTATATATATACAGGATAGACATACGTAGTATATATATTTGGGCATTTACCCCAAGATGTAATAATCCTCCTAATTTTTTTATTGTTTTCCTTTTTGCCCTTATCTTTTAGCTTGTCTCTTTAAATATATATATAACTGTATTTTTGGAAAATTCCATCTGTGACTCCATTGTCTTTTATCAAACAAATGTAACTTGTCTACTTTCGCTGGGATTGCTAATATATTTGGATTTATTTCTGCAATCTCATTTGTGCTTTCTATTTACATACCTTTATTGACCTTATCCATTCTTTTGTATTTGTTTATTTCCTGCCTTCTATTGAATTATTTAAATAGTCCTGCATCCCTTTTATTTCTATTATTTTTTGTTATCTTAATGGACATAACATTATTTTTCTGCAGTCAGTACTTAGATTTAATCATTTCTTTGCTCACTGTTAGTTCTTGCACTTGGGTTCATTTTCTTCTTGCTAAAAATCATCCTTTAAAAGTTATTTCCTTGAGGGGTTATTTATAACAGACTTTTGTACCTGAACTATAGTTTAGTTATATATAATTCCATTTTAGGTTGCCAGAACACTACCAATATTATTCTTATGCATGTATATGTCATTTGCCTTTTCTCTTTAAGATTTTCTCTTTATCCTTAAGATTCTGCATTTTCAATACATTGTGTCTGGTTGTAAGTTTTTATTCTTTATTCTGTTATCTAACTAGTTTTAATAGTTTCAATCTAAGGGCTTTCAATCTAAGGGCTCCTACCTTGCTTCAATTCTGGCAAATTCTTAGCCATTTATCTCATTGAGTATTACCTTAGTCTCATTCTACCTATGCTCTGCATGGTTTAGGATTTCTTCCATTCTTTGTTCACAAATTTTCTTTTCAACCCTGTCATGCTAACAGGTTTGGACTAGAAGACAGAAATGGGTAGGGGAGTTGATGAGGTTGGTCCTCAAGTGCAGGCAGGGGAAATAAAAATTTAAAGTCTTGATTAGATGTTTCCTGTGTTTTCCTAGTGGAAAGCCTTAATCTATTTATGAGTGTTCTACAGGAAAGAGACAGATTTCCATTACTACTATTGGGGTTGTGGCTTTTACCACAAATTACAGATAAGACTCCAGTATCTCCTGTACAATATATTCCATCTCTAGGTGGTGGATTCCCTGGTCAGGGAATATGTGGTCTAATGAGGGGGACAGGCTAAGTTTCCATTAGACATATAGAACAGGTGCAAATAGAAGAGAGGGTAAATTTGCTTGGAGTGTTGTTAGTGTGATCACCTCTGTCAACTTCCAGTTTCCACCACCAGCACATTCTATGTATATTCTAGGAGAAAAGCCATATAGCATCTCCCTCTCAAATATTTTTTCTTCCCATCGTTAGTTGCTCATTATTCTGGTCCCTAATATACTGAATGGTATCCTTAAAACCTGATTGGAGTTCTGTAGTCAGCTTACATACTGATTTCAATCCAGGATATCAGTGTTGTAAAGGAATCAAGTAAGTAGTGAAAGTAGAAACAATAATGGCAATGGTATAGTGTGTTCCATGCAGAGGAACAAAGCATGTTGATATACCAAAACTCTAGGGTTATACTTACTTGGCTATTGGTACAATATGTAGCAACATCAAAGTAATTTAAGAGCCTGCTGTTCTGTTTCACTGACATTCTGTGGATTTTGGTGTTATATAGGTGATTGTAGAGTTGAAAATATTTCTATTAGAATTCTTAATCTTGGAGAATAATTGAAAGCTGTGGCTAAGTACTCAGTGTGGGTCAAAAATTATGTTAATAAGTAGGCTGGCAATTACTTGTAAAAAGAGGGACCCAGTGCAAGGGGTGAAGCCTGCCCTTTTGGACAGTTTATCTGCCATCACCAGGCTAGTATTTTATTAGTTTGAAAAGGTAAGTAAAATATACAAATCAAGGGTGTTATGTTTCAAAGGTGTTTGAGATAGAAAGAAAATACAGTATTTTTTGGAGGATGCTGAAAATGGTCTCAGGTAGTTGCAGAACAACAAAAAATATTACTCTACAAGACTACTAGAGGTCCCTGGGCCTCTACTCAATTTCTTGAATGGGCCATAGAAGCAAGCTGGAGTGGTCCCACTGGGTAGTGCAAAATGTGGACACAGGTAATTCCACCTGAAATGAACCTCTCCAACGCTTTCCGCAATCTGAATGGAACACATGTTCTCTACCTATTGCCTAAGGATAAGTGGGATTCCTCCTTTTGGATTGGTCTAAAATGTACCTTTCTCAAGGAAGCAGTCTCTGACACTGTTCCTCCTGCTCCCTCCCAGTCCAGAATGTGAAGCTCCCTTCCTATGTGAACTTCCAATATCTCCTATTTGTGTTGCCTTCAAAATGTTTATTATCTTTGTGGTTAATTTGTTTCATTTCTGACTTTTCTACTAGATTGTAAGCTCCAAGAAGGCAAGGACAATGCTACAATGCTGTTGGTTTTTTATTTCTTTAATAATAGACATTCTTACTGCTGTGAGATGGTATCTCATTATGGTTGGAATTTGCATTTCTCTGAGGATTAGTGATACTGAGCATTTTTTTCATATGTTTGTTGGCTACTTGTACATCTTCTTTTGAAAAGTGTCAGTTCATGTCCTTTTCCCATTTTTTAATGGAGTTGTTTTTTTTTTTTTTTTTTTGCTTGTTGACTGTTTAAATTACCTGTGGATCCTGACTATTAGGTTTTTTTTGGAGGTATAATTTAGTTTGGCAGTTTTTAATAAAGACAACCTACACCTAATGTGTGACTCAACAATTTTGCTCATGGGTATTTACCCAAGAGAAATGAAAATAGATGTCTACAAAAGGATTTATACATGAATATCCATGAATATCCAGCATAATTTATAGTAGTAAAAAATTAGAAACAGCCTAAGTATCCATCAGTAGCTGAATAGATCAACAAATGATGATATATTTACACCAAGGAATACTAATCAGCAATAAAAAGCAAACCACCTTTACATACAAACATGGGTGAATCTCCAAAACATTATGTTGAGCAAAAGAAACCCCAAAAAATACATTCTGTGTGACTCCATTTATATAGAAATGGGAACAATGGTTTCCCCGGGGCAACCTTTATAGGATGATGAAAATGTTCTGTATCTTGATTTGGATGGTAGTTTCTTGGGTACATAATTTGTCAAACTTCATCAAACTGTAAATGTAATATCTGTGCATTTTACTATATTTAAACTACACCTCTTTAAAATTTTTAAAATAGTAATTTGCAAATAAAGGAGAGATCCGCCACCTGTCTGTAATCAAATGAGTTTCTAGATAGTTTTTAGCTCAATTGTCTGCAGTGGTGGAAATATATTACCCTTAAATTATGGGAAACTTCAAAGGTACAAGGTCCTTTTCAAAGTAAACAATTCTCATTTTCCACTGGCCTCGTTGATCTCTGTGGAGACCACTCTAACAGAAAAAGGATGTATGCTGATGCACTGATGTGGGGACAGAGGTTTCAGCCAGGGCAACTTGGATTGTGGTCAGCCCAACTAGAAGGAAGCCACTGGATTGTCATACTGGTCTCCAAGAACTAAACAACTTCCTTCAATCCTTTTAAGGAAAAAGCTCCTTCACCTTTTTTTTAGGTAAAAAGTCTACCATGGCAGAAAAATGGGGAATAAACACCAGTACTATACAGGGAAGTCCAGAGTCCATATCCTGGGCAAAGTATACACTGCTTGGATTAAATCTTCCATATAGGGTAGAGAGCAGGAAGAGTTAAAGTGAAATCTTAGCAACAGAGAATTACAAAAAAATGGAGGTAAGAGGTTTTAGGACCTGAAGTAAGAAATTACCTGGCTCTTAGTGGAGTAGTGCTTTAAAAGTCCCCTTACAGCTGAGCTTGTGAATGAGAATAGAGCTGTTCAGAAGGCTTTAGGTTGCCTTGGACTATGGCAGGAAGTCATTTTGACAGAGCGTCTTCTTTTTTTTAACCTGTGATTGCGTCATGCTGCTGTAGCCACGGTCTGTGTTTTGTGCACACTTCAAAGTAATACTTTAAAAGGAAAGAATTATAAACGTAAGAAATCTGGAATTTTCCTTTGAAAAGTAAGCTAAAAGTAATTTAAATTAAAATACACTGATTAAAATAGCCCTGTTTTACATGTTAAGGCATGCTATTTCTTTCTGATTACTATCTCTCAGTTACTTAATATAAACCACTCCTAGATCAAGAGAATCAGGCAGAAATTTTGTGATAAAACTCAGGAACTATTCATGAACAGCCAAAAACAGCTTCACAGATAGCCTTCTGAAGACATTTAATAAGTCCATCATAATCAGCACATGATCCTCAAGACATAAGAATAAGAAACAGCTGCTTTGTAGCAAATCCCAACTATAGTAGGGATTAATTCTAAACTCATGTCACATTTAGTCAGTTTTCATTTGGGACAACAGGAAAAATCCTTACCAGACTAAGGGTAATTATGTATTTGTCAAAACAGATGAAACGTAAATTGTTAATTCTGTTTTTCTCTCAGATAAATATTTCTGTGGAACATGGAATCTTTTAATGTTAAAATAATCAGTAAGGAAAGACTCTTAACAGTTATTTTTGTGTCTTGCCTTTTCTGCCTTACTTCATTGTTTTAAATCTGGTCTTAACTCCCTTTGGAAATTCTTTGATGGTGATGATAAATCTTCTTTCCCTTTATCTCCATAACATATTCATTCTTCATCATTAAACATAATGCTACCAGTGGTGTTTCTACTATTTCTGAGAATAAAAAAATTGTAATTAACAACTCATATTTTAGCATTCTAAGGACCTGGGTTTGAATGTCATTTCTACCATCTGTAAGCCATGTCATTTTTCCGTGCTTTAAATCTTGTGTAATTAGCTGTTTCGTCTCTTAAGTGGGAATAATAGGGACGGACATGGTGGCTCACATCTGTAATCCAAACATTTTGGGAGGCCAAGACAGGCAGATCATTTAAAGTCAGGAGTTCGAGACCAGCCTGGCCATCATGATGAAACCTCGTCTCTACAAAAAATACAAAGTTAGCTGGGCATTGTGACGTGCATCTGTAATCCCAGCTACTTGGGTGGCTTGAGGTGGGAGGATCACTTGAACCTGGGAGGCGGAGGTTGCAGTGAGTCAGATCGCACAACTGCAGCCCAGCCTGGGTGACATAGTGAGACTCTATCTCAAGAAATAAAATTAAAAATTAATTAGTTAATTTAATAGGAATAATAATAGTGATTTCTTTACATGGTTGCAATCAGATAATTCATGTAAAGCTTAGTATTAGCCCATGGTAAGTGCCAAATAAATGGTAGTTACGATGCTGGTGGTGATGAAAGCTCTAGGAGTGCTTTTATGCCATAATTGCTGAAGAATTGCCTGGGCGGGGGTGGTTGAATGGGTTTTTATGCAGTAGGTCTAGTGATGGGCCTGAGATCTGTATATCTAACAAGCTCCTAGGGGATGCCCAGGCTGTGGGGTCATGAACTATACTTTGAAAATCAAGAACCTCTTTTCCTTCTCGTGGTCTGTTTTCTGATCTAGTCTGTTTCTGATTCTTGTAGGTTGTGTGCTACTTTGCCTTCTGTGTGATTTAGTGAGCTTGTGTCTTCCAAGGGACCAAAACAACCAATATAGAAATATAGTTTTTTAATTACCCAGATGTTTGGTCTATCCCATGGCAAACATTTGGATGCCATGGAGAGAAAGTATGTGAATGACTGACTATTCATCTTTAAAATTTTTAATTAGATATACTGGTCTTGCATAAGAATAGACTGAGTACTTAGCCATTTTCTCCCCATTGATCTGGCCTGTCAAGGACTATTTTGCTTGCTCACTAATCTAGGTTTGTAGTTAGCAATTCACCTCTCTGTATTATCACCAACCAGCCCAAATTTCAAAAGGCTTCTGGTGTTAAAAGAGCCTCATAGGCCAGTCGGACTCCCTTGTCTCTGCTTTAATCAGAAATGTGTTGATCCTGTTGTCCTTTGACTGTTCCCCTGATTTCATCAGGCCCTTATGCCCCACCTCCTGCTGGTTCTAACTATCCCTAATGTGGAAAGAAGAAACGAGAGGGCAACTATCTCCTCTCTGTAAATCAGGCTCATCCATCTCCTCACTTCTCTCTGGTGGTGCCCTGTCTACAACCCCGCAGCTGTGCTCTTGCCTACCTTGACCACAGCATCTCCAATACAAAGCCTACAATTGGCTATTTATCACTATAGACTCTAAGCTTTCCCCAGCCTGCTTCTTGACCTCTCAAACCCTTTATGCCAGCTGCAGGAACCTACCAGTTATGTCCTGATATGGCTGTCTAGGTAGTGTTGCTGGAAGATCTGGGCCAATATCTAGTAGACCAGATATTGGGGAACCACAGGGGTCTAGAATGCATTGTCTCTAGAGAGGCATCACCTGATTTGGGGCAGCTGTGGGTGGTATGACACAGAGCCATAGACACCACATGCATCCTCTGCTACTTGGATCAGAAATTCCATCAGGCAAGATATCCTGTCCCTTTTAGAGTCTGCCATTGATAGATTGGTGAAGTGGAATGAGTTGATAGACACTGAAGATTGTCATCTGTGCTTAGAGGCAGTATGGTGTATTCAATGTCGAGAGCAGAGAATCTGGAATTAGATCACAATTTGAATTCATTCCTTACTATGAGAACTTATACAAGTTATTATATACATGCATGCAGATGTATGTGTGTATATATATGTTCTTTTTAAAAGGAAAACATTCTTATAATGTAAATATTTTTAAAGTGTATAGCTAACAATATAACAAACCCTAAAATACGTATGTTCTCATAACTGTTCTTGAACAATTATCAGCTCATGCCCAATTTTGTTTCATTTCTACTTTCATCCATTCCCTTTCCTGCATTATTTAGAAGCAATTGTTGGGTATCAAACAAGTTCATCAATAAATATTTTAGTATATCTCTAAAAGACAAAGGCTCTTTAAAAACAAAAAGCTAACCATAATATCTTGCTTGGCAAAGTTTAGAATTATCTAATTTGATCAATATCCAGTAAATGTTCACATTTTCAATTATCGCTTTATTTCTTTATATTATATTTTCTTGAATGAGGATCTAAATAAAATCTATACTTTGTAATTACTAAAATATCTTAAGTGTCTTATAATTTATATTCTCCCCCATTACATATTTTTTGAAATTTATTTTTTGAAGAAATTGAATTGTTTGTCTTATAAGTTTCCTATCATCTGAATTTTGCTTAATGCAGAACTGTGGTATCACTTAGCATGTTTTTTTATCCAATTCCCTGGTAAATTGCTATTGGATATAGAGGTTTGATCAGATTCAAGTTTGATTTTTGGCAAAAATACTTCCTAGGTAGTGCTGTGTTCTGCCACTAACAGGCATATTTCTGGGTCTCTCTCTTTGGTAATATTACCAGCCATTGATGATTATGGTTAGACCCACTAATTCAAAATGGATAAAAATAGTAATATACTAAACTATCATTACCTCTTCAATTATTAGCTGAAATAGCTATGTAAAGAGAAATTTTCTCTCATCTGCAATTAAGTTATCCAAAGATATAGTTTGCATAGAAAAAAATCAGTGTCCAAAATAAAGAGTTGATATCTGAACGTCATTTAGCAATGGCCATATGTTTATCTTTATTTATTTATTTTATTTATTCTTTTATTTATTTTTTTTGAGATGGAGTCTCGCACTTTCACCCAAGGTGGAGTGCAGTAGTGCAATCTCGGCTCACTGCAAGCTCCACCTCCCAGGTTCATGCCATTCTCCTGCCTCAGCCTCCCGAATAGCTGGGACTACAGGCACCCACCAACACACCTGGCTAATTTTTTGTATTTTTAGTAGAGATGGGGTTTCACTGTGTTAGCCAGGATGGTCTCGATCTCCTGACCTCGTGATCCGCCCACCTTGGCCTCCCAAAGTGCTGGGATTACAGGCATGAGCCACCGCGCCTGGCCCATGTTTATCTTTAGAAACTCCTATATTTAAATATACTTGAAGTACTTCAACCCTCTTGCAATTATTCTCCTTATTTATACTCACCAATTTTTGCCCAGTGGGTGACTCTTTGAGTTTATCCCTATGTTCTTGGACATAACTTCAGTCACCTTTTATAGCTTCATTGCTATGTAGTATGATAAATTTATCCAGACTCATTATGTACAATTCTTGCTGAGACCTGGAAATCAATGAAATTTCCAGGAAATTATGGGCCTTGTCAGTGGAAAATTTTATTGGATGTTTTAATGTGGGCACTTAGAGTATTCATTACTACTGAGTTTGCCATTATTCCTAGGTGTTTTCAGTAAACAAAGTTAGAAAAAAAATTGTATTAAATAGAATTTATCATAAGTTTAGATTGATACTTCCAATTCAGATTGGAGGCAGTAGCATTTTTTTTTTTAATTTAACCTCTTTGATCTTTAATTTGAATCTCCTTTTCCTTAGACTGAGAATCTGACACAGAAAAATAGAATATCAAATATTTCTCATTTGCTTTATCTCACAATATACCTACAATATTCTCAGAATAATAATAAACAAAATTGCCACCAACTAAATGGTTGGTGAAAATAGTATAAGACAATTTTTTGGCTTCTTTGGGCCACATTGGAAGAAGAAGAATTATCTTGGACCACCCATAAAATACGCTAACATTGATGATAGCTGTGAGATTTTTAAAATTACCAAAAAATCTCATCGTGTTTCAAGAAAGTTTATGAATTTCTGTCGGACCCCATTCGAGGCTGTTCTGGGTTACATGCAGCATGTGGGCCATAGATTGGAAAGCTTGGTGTAAGGTATTTTCTTGCAGATATTTTCATTTTTAGGATATATTATATTAGGAATTATTGGCAAATTACTGTGTTTTTAAGTCACTATGAATCTCTGTGTTGTTATGGTACCAATTCACTTATTTAATTTTATTTTTTATTTTCATAGATTTTTGCCTTAATTTTTTAATGAGTATGTAAAATATTTACATGGCCCATGTCAAGTCTATAAAACATGTCTAGTTTCTATCCCTGACTACTCTATTTTCTCCCTCCCCCTATATATAACCACTCTTCATTTTATGTTTTCTTTTCTGTATAGTTTTCTATTTCTGTTATAGCAAATTTCTACAACATTAGTGACTCTAATACAACACACGTTAGTTATTTACAGTTCTGTACGTTAGAAGTCCTGATGTGGTTCTCAGTGGGCTAAAATCAGCACGTTGGCAGGGCTGTGTGTCTTTCTGGAGACTCTAGGGAAAACTCTATTGCCTTACTTTTTGCAGCTTTTAGAGGTCACCCATATTCCTTGGCTAATGGACCCCTTTCTCTGTCTTCAAAGTCAGCAATGTTGCATCTCTCTGACCACTCTTATCTAGCCACATCTGTTGACTCCCTTCTTCTGCTTCCATTTTGACCCTCGAGATTACTTTGAGTTTACCTAAATAATCCAGGAGAATCTCCCATCTCAGGGTCCTTAATTTAATCACATCTAAAAAGCCCTTTTGATATGTAAGTAACTACTTCAAATGGCAGGAATTACGACTGGGACATATTCAAGGGACCAAAATTTGGCCTGCCATAATTCCCCACTTTCTTAGATGATTAGGTACATACTATTCACATTTTCTCCACCTTGCTCTTTGAACGTAGTACTATATTCACTCCATAGTACCATATAGATGTACCTCCCTCATCCTCACTCTTGGAGAGAATACAGTCATGAATTTTTAGTTTCTGTTTTGGCTTGTGTCAGTAAAACCCCTTCCTCATCCCTCTTTTCTGCTTACCACTAGAGACAGAAACTAAAAATTATGACTTGAAGCTGCTAAAAGTCCAAAACAAAACAAAATAGAACAGAACAACAACAACAACAAAATAAGGTCAGGTAGACAACCTTGCTTTACCACCACATAGTATTCTACTATGAGAATAGACCTTAATATATTCAACCAGCCCCCCGTAATGGAAACTTAAATCTGTTTCTAGTCATTGCTATTTCACGTATTTGGTAATAAATAGACTTGGACATGTATCTTTTTGTATTTTCCCACTGTGTCTGTAGGATAGATTTCTAAACGTGGCTTTGCCAATTAAAGTATGTATTTTTTTTAGAGGCTACAAGTTTCCTTCCAAATGGTTATATCATTTTACATTCATCTATGACCGTATGAGAGTGCTCCAACGTTTGATTATATTGTCAAACTTTTGAATTTTTACCAATCTCAGTATTCTTTTGATTTCAATTTTCTTACTGTGAGTAAGTTGTGCCTGTTTTTGTATGGCTAAAGTGCACTTGGATTTTATTTTCTGTGTGTTTACATTTTCATTTCAAACACATTTTTCTATAGGATTTTAGTCTTTTTCTCCTTTTTTGAGAACACTTTAGAAAATAAGATATCCCCTGTTCTGTGTTATAAGTTGCAAATATTGATCTTGTCTTTTTACTTTGTTTACTGTATCTTTTGCCTTTTAATAATTTATATTTTTATGTTATAAAATATGTCTTTTTTTTATTACTTCTGGATTTTGAGTCTCTTCAGGTTACTGGTGGATTCACCTAGTTTTTTTCTAGTATTTTTATAGTTGTACTTTTATTTAAATATCTGAAAACATTTAGAATTTACCCAGCATAGTGTACACTGTAAAAAATGGATCCAAATTTACTTTTCTATATACTATCCAGTTACTCCATTTAGCAGTTTTTTAACCTCTCTGTCACTCAGTTTCCTCAGCTGTAAAATCAGTGTGCTAACAGTACTTGCTTCATAGATTTGTTGTATGGATTAAATGAGATAATGTAGGTATAGTACTTAGCATGATGCCTAGAACATGATAAAAACTTAATGATGATGAAGATGTTGTATTAGTAGAGACTTCAGTGGTTCTAGCCCCTTATTCTGGTCCAAGGTCAAGTCACCCTTGATGATTAGTCCCACATTTTACCCTGTTGGAATACTGTGTTTTGATCTTATTCCTGAGATGCAGTACCTAGTCTTTTTACCTATTTGCTGACCTGGGTTCTCTTCCTGAGTCCCTAATCCTACCCCTGGTTGATAGCCCCCCTTTTCTCCTAGGACAAGGTCCCTCCCTGACTTACTGTTTCCAGTCGTCTTCTCTGAATTCAACAAATACATGAACTGACATTTTCTTGATGGTGACTACTTATCTGGATTTCTGAAACTGACTCCTCCCATGATCTTTTTGGGGACTCTGTCTACTTATTGGGACATCAAGATACTATGTGTAAAAACTGCTTACTCCTGCTCACTTGAACATCAGCCTTCATTGCCTGGGAGGCCAGATTTTGCCTGTAAACTCTTCTTTTGGTGGGCATGTTGCTGATTTAGGGTCTATCTCTGTTTTTCTCCTCCCATCCTGGGGGTGGAGTTGGCGGTATTAGAATCGCTTAGCTGGTTTTATAGGCATGTGATTAGAACATGGATTGTCTTCCAATTGAGTGAGCCTAAGATGGAGGAGATTACACTCAGGTAAAAGATCCTTATCTCTTACCTGGAACCAAAAGTTAGAAGAAGCTAAACCTGTAGAAGAAAACCAAAGCCAAGACATAGTGCTGCAAAGTCAGGAGTTCAAAATTGCAAGATGTGAATTTTTCTTCTAATATAAAATTATATGATGTGCAGCTGCACCATCCTGCATCAAAGGGCCAGGCCTAAGAGGACAGTCATATTCCTTAACATCTGTCTTACCTGATGGTTAGCCTTCACTCAACATCCATTCCTTCTTTATATGCTCTCCAGGTTACTTGGGATTCTGACTGGGTCACAAGACGGGAAAAGCAGTGTGTTTCAGCCAGTAACTAATGTCCAACTTCATGAGACAAACTAATGTCTTGCATTAAGTGTAGATTATATATCATCACAACAATCAGCTCCTTCTGTACTGTGATTCTGAGATTTTGTGAGGACTTCATAATTTGAAACACCCCCTCTTTATACCAAGCTCTTTCTGATGCTTAACTCTCCAATGTCTGTTGCAAAATATATATCCTACTTGAATGGTGATGTCTCCATTCCTACTTTCTCCCATTTATATTATTTTGATTGCTGCCAGAATAATATTGAAGATATTAAAGATATAATAAATCTACTCTCCTTCTTTAAGCTCCAATCAGTGGTTCTCCTCTGCTTTCAGCATTTTTTGGCCTGATGTGACAGAAATACATTTCTGTTAAATTTTTGTGGCAGATGAGATGCCACATTTATTTCTTTTAAAAATCAAATCACATCAATCTCTGAGCCCCCCTTGCCCTACCAACTGACCAAGGTTGTTGAGAAATTCAATGTCCATAATTTTTCATGCTTCATAGTTCATGCTTCCCATCTTGCGTTATAATAGAATTCCAGGACTTAACTTAATAAAGCACAAGGGGGAAGAGGCCTGTGAACATCAATCCTCCTGGTCATGGTGAAAACACTGTTGTCTAGGTCTATGTAGTCTATTTGAGAACTGGTAAGTCATTCACTCTGCATTGAGCTTGGCCTCTAGGGCATTCAATAAGGCCTTGGAGCTCAGACCCAGGCTCCATATGGACTTGTGCATCTAAACCTATAGGAAGTCTGACCTGTCTACAACACTGCAAGTGGCCTGGAAGCAGGATACCACCTTTCACAGGACCCTTCATTCTCTGTCTGTTTTGTGTCTGGAAAGTTCATAGATCCCACTTGCCCTGAAGTCACAAAGTCAAGATGTCTGTGCGTTTGTGTATGTGTCCATGTCCTCAGGGTTGCCCACCTTATCTGAATGCCACATCTAGTAACATTTTCCCATAGGGCACAGAGTCCCGGAATAAACAACACAAGGCCTGACTGCCTGTGTTTTAAGAAGAGAAAAGTATTTCACAGGATTTTATTCTTAACAAACAAACAAAAAAATGAGTAAAAAGTGGCATTTCACCAAACCTATCATTGATTATAAGATGCATTGTTATTTTTTGTGCTACTATGGCATAATGCTTTTTATCATTTATCATTTTTAATTTATACTTATTGAAAGAATATTTTTAGATTTATTGTTTCTATAACATAAAACATAAGCCTTGATGCTCTGTTTCCTTACCTTTCTCCATAAACAAGAATCCTTTCTTTGTTTCAACACTGAATTATGTGTAAACTTTTAAAGATGTTTTAATAGCACTAACCCCTATATTGCTCATAGCTCACCTGAAGCCTGAAATAGCCATGACAAAGTTTTTACATATGCTGGTAATAACAACATCCCATGTGAGGGAGACTGCAAGATCCCATCATGGGAAAGGTGATCCCAATCTCAGGGATGTGAAAATGTGTACATCTTAGAATTGATGAAATACAATATATTGCCACACTCTATTGCTATATACAATTCCCTGTCTACCACTACATGCATTTTTCACCCATTCCCTCCTTCGCCCCTGTATTCCAGCCATGCCAAACCTGCATATTCAAGCTGTTTGACACCTATGCCGTTCCACATGCAGTAGCCACTCTCTGGAGTTCCTCATCCTTCTTCCCCTCGTCTGTAACCACAATTCTTACTCATCTCTCAAACCAGATCTTACATATTTCCTCCCTTACCCATTGGCATAGTTCTCTTCCTGCAGGCTCCTCATCAAATCTTGAACCCAAGCCTCTTCCTGCACCAACACAGAGATGGGGATTTTTTTTCTGCTCTACTGGAGCTCCTTAAAAGCAAGAGTTGTGTTATTTACATTTTGATCTCTGATGTCTTGTACAGAAAGAGATTCAAATATTATGAGAAATCTTTCTGTACTATGATGCTGAGATTTTGTGAGGACTTCCTAACTTAAAATACCTTCTCCTTACACCAAGCTCTTTCTGATGCTTAACTCTCCAATCTGTTGCAAAATATATATTCTACTTGAATGATGATGTCTCCATTCCTACTTTCCCCTATTTCTATTATTTTGATTGCTGCTGATATGTAATGAACACTAAAAAGAGCTTCCATAAATGACTGGTAGTTTCTTGGACAGTCATCCTCCAGTGAGAGGGGCTGGTTTTATTGTAGAACTGGTTGTAGAGGGCACTAAGAACAGATGTAAGTCCTGTGTGACAAGGATGGGGAGAACTATGAGAGGCTAAAAGATAAATTGATCTACAGACAAAGATTTCAACTTGTTCAAGATATACATGAGTCAGTGGCATGCTCTTGGGTCTGATTTCAGCAAAATTGCTTTTAATAGCTAAGCAATTACTATTCTGGGCATACTTAGTGGCCAGGGTTAGGAAAAAGAGAGGTTACAGTGTAGTGAAATCTTATCAGTTAAGATCTTCTTTTAAGTAGGACATATTTATAATTCTGATTTTCATGCATAGTTTAATACTGCCTTCATTAATCTTATCAGGTTATTTTCCTTGACCACCTGCTTGCTGTAAAAGAACTCTAAATGGACAATGTATTTCCATATCCCAAAAAATGATGTTCTTTTGGACATAAGGTATATGTTTCAATGTTACTTCACTGATTGGAAAATGGTAATATCAAATAAGACCTAAACATAGTAAAGTGAATGATCCCTAATTTATAATAAGTATCCTGCATGTTATTATGAAGATCAACTGACAGACCAATATTTACTTAAAATTTTTATTAACTGTGTTTTATCCACTTTTGAAGGGTCAAAGGTGCTCAGAATATCTGCTGTTAAGTCTGGGTATCTCTTTCAAATAGAAATCGCATAGTACAGACCTCATCCAAAGTATCTGTTTGGATGAGATAAATTGAGTACAGAAGAGTTTATACTTCTAAGTTATTCTGTTCTGCTGTGTATACTAAATATGACAAGTTTAAGTAGATCCAAAGTGGATAATATTTTTAACCTTCTGGCAATTTAGGTAGAAACTTTACAGCCTGTGTTTTAATTTCAAGCAGAGAATAACATAAAATATAGATTGAATTTACATTTATTATCCTAAAAGCACATATACTTTATCATCCCATTTTATTTATTATATGGAATAAAAATTTAGAAAACACTTTTTTGAGTACTGTTGGTAAGTATTAATATTCACATGCCATAGATGACTTAATGTATACTACACAACTATCTTCTTTCAGCTAATTATATAGATAACTAAGTTGTCTATATCCCTAAAATAAAGTTATTCATAGGTATGTGATAAGCATTTCATCTGTCTCCTACTCTTATATGGGCTTAACTGAATTGAATTGAAGAGAAGCCAACTTAAAATTGATGAAGAAATTGGGAGATGTGCTGTGATTTGCTGATGTTTAAATCTTGTGTACCAATTACACAAAGAATCAGTCAACACAGGGTGGTCAATATTGACAGTCTGTCTACATACCCTGTGTAGAAATGTAGAAATGAACACAAAGGCATGAACACAAATCTCTGACATTGTATAATTTTAAAATGCAATTAATTACTAGCAGTTATGCAAAAAATAATTTACATTAGGGTATAATAAATTTATTGAAAAATTAAGTATACATGCATAATGGTTTTGCATAAATGCAAAAAGAAATTGAGTGAAAAAAAACTCAGTGCAAAAGGTCTAAGTGAGAGTTTAAGGTGAGGACAGTGATGGAGAGGACCACTTCAATATATCATTATCATTATTGTTATTCTTTTGTCAGGTATATATGACAAACATATACAAAAGAATGGAAAAGGAAGGTAATAACATTATTAGATTATAGATGATGTTATTTACTATATACTATTATCTAACATATGCTATAATTTAATGACATAAAGGGTCAATATGTGCTCTGGCCCATATACTGGGTGACTTGGAGGCTCCCATTTTTGAGGGGAGCACAAAACGTAAGGTGCTGTAACAGCTCTAGCCTGCAATATAATCAGCCTTGCCCCTAGACCATACAATTTTGAGGTCCCTATGGTGTTGGAGATACCAGCAGTTGGAAAAGATGCAGTATGAAGCTCTTCTAAATACTTTTTTCTTGGCAAAGAAAATGGAAAAGATATGTGCAAATCTAAACAAACATTGACTACATACACAATAAGAATAATGTTCAATATGGGAGGATTAAAAAAATATGTGAGAACCAAAAGATTTATGTAATGACATGTATGCTGGGATGTACATGGTCAGGGTTAACCCATTCTAAAATCCTTGTATTGTTTGGTGCGAGGAAGAAGATTTTAATTAATTTTATATTAAAGTCATGTTAGAATTTTAAGAATAACCAGTGAAAAAATTGTAATAGACTGTGAAACTTCTATACTAATACAGCAAAAATATGGAATAAAAAAATGTAGAAACTCAATCTACATCAGAGAAGAACTTAAAAGTAGGATAGATTTAAAAACTCCAGTAGAAATAAATCAAAATATGTCAGTAATCATAATATATTATTTTGAGATACATATATACACATTATAAAACTATGAAGAAAAGCAAGGGAATGATAAAATTGCATGATAATATTTTCTTGAGAGTGCCAAGTTGAATGCTATCAAGGAAGGGTCCAGAAACAGATTCAAATACTATGGGAAATCTTTTTTCTTAAGGTAGGTAGTATATATATAGATTTTTTTTCTTTCTTTCATTATATATAGATATACCCACAAATTTCTTTATTCTCATGTGTTTTAAAATATTTCATCATTTTACAATGTGTGCATGTATCATAACCTCATATTGTATCTCATAAATATATAAAATGAGTATTTGCCATCTAAAAATAAAATTTTAAAGATAGATTAAATGCAAATGGTCTAAGCACATTAATTAAAAAAACTTTGTCAGAAAAAATATTTTATAATAAATGTTAAAAGAGAAAAACTACAGATACACTTCAGAGAAAAACAATCATGCAAAGATTATTAGAGCATGGATAGCTCATTTTATAAGGAAAGCATTCAGAATTATAGTTGGGGAAGAAAGACTATTTTTAGTCCTCTATGAAGAGTTATTAAACTTGACAAGGTTTGTTTGTTTTTGGAGTTGCTGTTTTAAATCTTTCTTAGTTTTTCTTCCAGTGTTTATTTATACTTACTGTCAAGAACTTATTCTATAAGTGTAATTGAATCATCAGCTTAAGGCATCTTATCACATTTTATTGTTTGTAAGAAGAGCAACTGAAATATCACTCATTATTTTTTCAAATCAAATCAGTGGCATTTACTCTACTCTCTGAGCTGAAGCTCTCCTGGCCTCTGTTGCCCAGTGAATCCTGAGGCTGCTGCAGCTGGGGAGAATTGAGACATAACCATACCAGGTAATTATTGTTTCCAATTAAATGCCATCTCTTTCTTCAGAGAGAGGCAAACGTGTCCACATAAATATCCCTTGTTTTGTTTCTGTCTTTTTTTTTTTTTTTCTGCTCTGTCCATTGCCTGCATGGTTTGCTCTTTCCCTAAGTTAAGCAAAATTGGAAGTCCTTGCTGCAGTTTGGGCTTTTCAGGGTTTGATGGGATAAGTCTTCTTGGCCTTCTGTGGTCATCAAGTGTATAACTAGTGTCTAAAGAAACAGCGATAGTGATAGACCTCATCAAAAGTAGTTCTGCTAATAATCCCAGCACTTTGGGAAGCCAGGGTGGAGGATTTTTTTGAGCCCAGGAGTTTGAAACCAGCTTGGGCAACATAGCAAAGCCCCATTTCTTAAATGAATGAATGAATGAATGAATGAATGAATGAATGAATAAATAAATAGCTGGGTGTGGTGGTGTGCATCTGTAGTCCCAGCTAATTGGGAGGCTGAGGTGGGAGGATCTCTTGAGCTCAGGAGTCTGAGGCTGCAATGAACTATGATGGTGCCACTGTACTCTAGCCTGCATGACAGAGTAAGTCTCTGTCTTTAAAAAGAAAGAAACAAAGTTTTGAATGCAGCTGATTTTGACAGTTAAAGGAACAGTTCTCCAAGGTGAAACCCGTGAGGATAGATGATAGCAGTAGCGGATGAGTGGCAGAAGAGGAAACTAAAACTGCATAGATGAGGCCCAGGTCTAAATGATGTACAGATGTAATGCTGCGCAGGAAACCACCTGAGACTTTGTGAGGTTCACTTATCTCTCTGAATGGTGACTACTCTGAAAGTACCTCCCTTTGTCTATGCTTTGAGGAAAAACTTTCTCCTCTTGGTGATGCATTCTAATTCCTCATACCTAATGTATAATTAGTGTAATAATTAAGTGTGTGAATCTCAGGGCAGTTCCTCTGAATTGTGGGTCCAAGTTGTCTAAACATCGGTTTTCTATCAGTAACATGGGCCAGAGATAGCACTTATGATATTGGGTGCTGGGAAGAGTTTTAAAAGGTAATGCAGGTAGAGTTCACAATAAATATAAGTTAGTCTCATCACTAACCGGTTAGAGCAGTGTTTTCAAACTTTATATGTAAAATATATGAAGAAGCATTTTAAAGCAAAACAATTCTGACAGACTCCAAGTTTTTATTTATATTATTTTTATACTTCTCAAATAGGAAAAAAATAAAAGTAGACATAAACTCTGTATTTCTATAGCTGTTAAACATCTATAAATAAAAATGTGTTTACAGATGAAATTCAAACCCCAAAAAACAATACAATTCAAATAGATGATATTAATTTAAAGTTGTTTGTTCAAAATGGTACTGGGTGCTGTAACACCAATTCTTTTGACATGTTTTGAGTTTGGCACGCTTTAATTACCATGTGCTCCATGATATCTCAGTTCTTTCATTATTTAAAATCTGAATTACTTTTAAACTGCATGTCTGAACACCCCTTTAGTGTACAACTTTTCTTCTTTTCTCATTAGCCTGAAGTTTAATTTTAATACAATGGGTACTGATGCTGTTGTACAAATGAAGCAAACAGGAACACAGACACTGAGTACTGCAAATGCCCAGTGAAAGGTGGTCTTCTAAGTGATCCAGAAAGTGCTTCATTAACTTTCTCTACAATCAACTAAGTCAATGAAAACACAGAATTAAAATATTTTCATGAAAACTTTGCAAATGTCCTAGACGAGCTACATGGATCTCAGTTGAGAAGCTTTAATATTTCTTTGTTAAAACTGGATAATTATTTCTGAACGTGCCAGAGAATAGTGTTAAGACAACAGTTAAGCAATTTTCCTGGTAAATTCACTAAGATCTACCAAGTGGAAAGCATCATTTTCTGTTCTACACCTTTTTACTGAAGGCAAGAGATATTTCCTTCCCAGGGTAATAATAGCTTTTCTTGGCATAAACATTAATCTGAGAACTTAGAAACTTTGACTGGGAATTCTGAATACTAATGGTCGTGGGTGTAAAATGAAGTAATTTATGTGTCATAGCTAATTAAGATTACAGTATTTCAAGGCACTTCAAATTCAAGTTCAAAGAAATTTTAGTGCTTTGGTCTGATAGGTGGTGTCAAGGAGCCCTTGAAAGGGCTTCCTGCCTACAGCAATAGGCATGCAGTAGCTCATTTACCACATCCTATAATTAAAGTAGAATAAAACTTCACTCATACTTGTTTTGGATACTAAATATTTCAAAGAAAATGTAGTTATTATTTGCAATTTTATTTAGAAATGGAAAGCATTTGTAGGGTTTATTTTATAATCTTTTCACTAGTAAATGGCTTTGATTGGTTTGAGCTATTTTTCTGATGTAGGTGAAGTATGAAATTATGAGGAGAAAGGAACAGAGGACAACCACACAGAGAAAGTGTAGCTTTACCTTCTAGAGCTGAAGACATTCAGATTTGTGATCTAACAAGTCTACTCTGAAGTGCAGTGGTGTATATACCGCAAGTGTGTACCCACGTGCCCTGGGACCTAGATATGAAAAAACCTTACAGCAATATGCATAACAGTAAAAAAATACAAAACTAGAAACAAAAATGTTCAGTGACCATATACAATGATAAGTGTGGTATACTCATAGAATGGAAAACTACACAACATCGAAAATGAACAAACTAAAACTGTACACAGCAACATGAATGAATTTCACAGATAATATTGAGTGAAAGATACCAGACACCAAATAGTATCCTATATGATTTCATTTATATTAAATGTTTTTTTTTTTTTTTTGAGATGGAGTCTTGCTCTGTTGCCGAGGTTGGAGTGCAGTGGCACAATCTTGGCTCACTGCAAACTCCGCCTTCTAGGCTCAAGCTATTCTCCCACTTCAGCTTCCCCAGTAGCTGGGACTACAGTACCTGCCACCACGCTCAACTAAGTTTTGTATTTTCAGTAGATATGGGGGTTTCACCATGTTGGCCAGGCTGGTCTTGAACTCCTGGCCTCAAGTGATCTGCGCACCTCGGCCTTCCAAAGTGCTGGGATTCCAAAGCCTGGCCTTCCAACGTTCTGGACTTCCAAAGCCTGGCCTCATTTATATTAAGTTTAGCACAGGCAAACTAATCCATTATGCTAGAAGTCAGGAGAGTGGTTACTTTGAGGAAGAAAGGACTGCTTGAGGGGGTTCTAAAGTAGCAGCAGGGTTTGGTTTCTTGACCAATATTACTGAGTATTCATTATGGAACTCCTTAAACACTTTAAACTGTACTTGCGTAATGGGATTATGTCTACTTCAAGTGGTTATTATAAGGATTAAATAACAATGTATGTAAAGTGCTGTGTAGTATACTACGTATAATAAATACTCCAACAGCTGTAATTGTCATTGCTATCATTATCACTGTTAAGCTGTATATATACTAAGTTTTGAAAACTTACATAGTTAACCATATTCAATCTCCGTTTTGTGTTAGACAGTTCTGAAATACTGAGGTGCTTTCCTGGAAACAGCCCTATTGAAAGCAGCTGCTCCATTATTGTAAGGATGTTGTTGACGGTATTGGTGTTATAGCACATTTGTTCTCTTGGGAAGGACCTACCGAAGAAATATCTTCCTGATCTCAATTTGAAATTAATTGTACTACTTCTGAGCAACCTATTTTGATTATTGGCCCAGTTTAGTCTTATACATATGGCGAATCCTGTAGGTAAATGTATCTTTCTTCTTGGCTTTCTATTTGGATACTGAAAATCTTAGAATCAAATGTGTGCTCTAACTTTATCAAATGTATACAGACTTCCACCATGCATTTTCTGGACAAACTGCATTTTCCTTATTTACTTGTTTTTGTCTCATGTTTATGTAAGCTACCTTAAATTCTTTTGGGAGCAAGAAGAAAAAGGCATAAGCACATAAATGAAAAACAAATGACATCATGTTGGATTTAGTTATGGAAATATCTGCCAAGACAGTAGTATTCACCAAGTTGAAACTCTTAAAAAATGTGCTGAATAAATGAAAACATGAGAGATTTAGTATTTGGGGATGGCCCCATTAAAAACAAAATAGAACTTGAGCAAAATTTTGGAAAAATTGAAACCTGTGGAATGAATAATGGACTGGACCACATTGGAAGTGGTAGTATAAAATGGAGTGAAATCAGCATGGCACTGTGGTCCACAGAACATCCTATTCAGAGTACAGAAGTCTTGGTGATAGATGTCAATTGATGACTGTGATGGGGGATACTTTCTTCTTCACAATAAAATGAAGAAGGGACAAATCCAAGTGGAAAAATTAATAGCCTTAGTAACAAATTGCACAGAAAGTGCAGAAAATGAGAAAACAGGAGTCTTTTCAAAATTGTTTTGGCTTAATATAGAAATGAAAATTTGAGGGACAGCCAACTAAAGAAGCCATACTCAAACAACTCATGAGACACACTTAGAAGTGCAGGCAATTAATTTTTTTATTGTAAATCACTTAAAAATTTAGAATTTGTGAATTCTGATGATGTAGTTTTGTATTTCGTACATTAATAAATCAGTGGAATGTAATATTTCTCCTTTGGGGTTGATTGTAATCAAAGGTCAGTTAGGACTTGAACAATGGATGGAGCAGAAGGGATAAAAAGTTCCATCATTTTATTATGGTTTTAGTACTTTTATAACAAAATATAAATGCATGGTTTGTATCAAAAAATGAATAAAAGAATTGTAAAAAGGTGTACATTTAGCATTTTTAACTTATTTATTTAAAACTATTAGTGTAAAGTGTATGCAAGGCACAGTGGTAGACAAGATGGACATAATCTTTGGCCTATTAAAGCTTACATTTTTGAGAAACATGCCCAAATAAATGCCTGTATCTGAAAATTCACGCAGAATTTCAAATAAGGCATTAGAAGATACTGATACAGTGGCTTCCCTTCTCTCTTATGCTATGGGAAATTATTGCTCACAAAACACAAGTTGCTATCTTTCCATGACTTTTTCGTAGATTTTAAAATCACATTATTATTTACAAAGCATTACTGGAATAATGAATACTTCCTCCTTATTGATTTTTCTGAAAACTGCCTTCCTTATTTCATTCACACTTCATCGATAATTGGGAAAGGGAAACTACTAAATTGATAAATTCAACAAAGGGGAAATATATCTTGAATATGAAGTGTTATTACTGTTGACAGTCCAATAAGAGAGATACCATAGAAAAATTTATGGGAGTTCTTGAAATTGGCTGAAGCAATTTTCAGCACACTGTATTTCATTCTTAGACAAAACCAAAGCCTTATTTCTTACACGTTTTTTAGAAGTCAATATCTAGCAGGCAGTGGAGACTTCTCCAAAAGTTACTTGGCATTACCTGATTCTATCAACTTAACTCAGGTATTTCAGTATTGGGACCTCTAATTGGGATGTCTATTTAATAATTCTAACAAGTTTATTTTATTGGGTATGTGCCTGAAAATAACATTCCATAGTTGCTAAAATGTCTTGTCATTCAAACTCCTTTTTGGGGTACCTGGTAGCTATACGTTACTTGGGCACTGCAGATTTGCTGGGCAGATAGGGAAACCTTAATTACAGAAGCTTGGGTATACCCTGGTTTTCAGCTTCCTCACCTTTCATTTGATTTTTTTCATCATCTTAGTTTTTCCTTTGTGAGGCAATTTCCTCAGGAAAAACTGGGGTTACTCCCTTTAGTGTCTGCTCACCCCCAACAAGCTTTTCCTTTCCTGGTACTTTTTTTTCTTCCTTTGATCTTTTTTCTCTGAAACACATGTATCAATGAGTTCTTTCACTTGGTAATCCTGGGAGTCCTGGATCAGAACTGCAACTTGAGGCAGAGATTTGGGGGATGTATTTTTAAGTACATTATCTTCATTTTGAAGTTGAAGAAGCCAACTGTAGGTGAATTTTCCAGGACTGAACAGAGTTTAGAGTTCAGAAATCATACACAAATAGCCATCAACAGTGAATCCTGGCCTCTTGATTCCTATTCTGATTTCTACAAGTTTTCTAACTATTGCCTTTATCCCTACTTCCCGCTACACATCAC
The DNA here is from genome assembly GCF_002776525.5 of Piliocolobus tephrosceles. NCBI lineage: Eukaryota > Metazoa > Chordata > Mammalia > Primates > Cercopithecidae > Piliocolobus > Piliocolobus tephrosceles. The sequence continues at coordinate 72,650,444 of NC_045440.1, forward strand.
CATTGTAACCCATGTGTATTTGAGGTCAAATCTGGCCAAGAGTACCCTATAAGTTGAGAAAGTAATCCCAATGTTCTGAGCACAAAATAGTGTTCTTTGTAGCATAAAAAAGGACCTCAGCACATTATTAAATTTTAAATTATTTTAGTACATGTTTTTATGTTTTGTTTCATTTTTGAGAACAGAATATTGGTTGTTCAAAGATATTTGTCAAGATAAAATTTTTTTACGATAATTAAATTGTAACCAAGATTGGGTTATTTGAAAAATTAATGTTTTATTATTTTTTAAAATGTATGGTACCTGCCAGCCTGTTACTCCTGCAAATACTCCAAAACAACCCCAAAGCATGCACGTCATCCAGTATATTGTTGACACGGTGTATGTTCCACAAGTGCTTGCTTAGTCTTGAAGAGGTAAAGGAAATACCCAACTGGCCAGCTTAAAGAGAGAGGTTGCCCTTCAACGGTTGGGAATGATTTTTGTTCATGTCACTCTCACACTTGGACAGACCTTTGATGGGGCTACACAAATCACAGAATAAAGTTCAAATCTGGCTCTTACTTAGCTTTCCAATGTAACTCTTTGCCCCATCTGCCTCCGTCTATCCCCACCCTGCACCACAGGTGGCAAATTTGCAGGCCAGTGGGCTTGCCAGGTAACACCCATGGGTGAAGCCGTCCAGGGACATGAACACATGCTTGTTTGGGTGATGACCGTGGAGAACTGGGAAGGTCCACGGTCTAAGGGGTGCTGCTACTCAGCTCCACCTAGCGTTGCCCTGCTGGAAGGAAGGGGTCTGATGCTGCCAACTCCTCTGCTTTACATTAAGAAAAGGCAGAAAGAGGCTGGGCGCGGTGGCTCACGTCTGTAATCCCAGCACTCTGGGAGGCCGAGGAGGGTGGATCATGAGGTGAGGAGTTCGAGACCACCCTGGCCAATATGACAAAACCTTGTCTCTACTAAAAATACAAACATTAGCTGGGTGTGGTGTTGCGTGCCTGTAGTCCCAGCTACTCCAGAGGCTAAGGCAGGAGAATAGCTTGAACCTGGGAGGTGGAGGTTCTAGTGAGCCGAGATCATGCCACTGCACTCCAGCCTGGGCAACAGAGCGAGACTCTCTGAAAAAAAAAAAAGAAAAAGAAAAAAAAGGGCAGAAAGATAGCTACTGAATCTTGAAATGTCCTGATTTTCTAACATTTTGTAGGGTATGCTTTTATTCACTCCACTGGTCATATTGATGAGCCTTTTCCCATCCATTGGCTCGTAACTGTTGGCCTCCCCAAATCTGTACTCTAAGCAACCCTGAATATTTGCAGTTTTCTCAGAATCTGGCATATTTTCACCCCCCTCAGCTTTCTCTCCCGCTTTGGCTTATGCTGCTCTCCATCTGAATGTCCTCTCCACTCATCCTCTTAACAACGTTCTATCTGCCCATTTTTAAACACTGCCCAAAGACAGTCACAAAAAAGGCCTTTTCCAACCTCTCTTCTACCTGATGTCCAACAGCCCAGCGGAGTTATCTTTTTTCCCCTGTTTCACTTAACATTGCTCATACAATGTAGGAGGTGCAACACGGAAATGTATTTAGCTGTGACTGATAGCCATTTCCCCCACTAGCATGTAAGCCATGTTCTTATTCCTCTTCATATCCTTGATGCTTTACGCAGGGAACAGCACCAAGAACGGCCAGTGCTTGTTGAAATGGCAGATAGCATAGAGTTCTTGCAAACTTTCTTACCTGCACCTTCACTAACAATCATTTTTAACTTGTACCAGGACAAGAAAACCCGGAAAGGTTTCACGATGATATGGAACCCAAAGTTCAGAGTTCAGAATTATGCATGCTCTGAGACTGTATCTTCGGAACCAGTGTGGCCACCTGCTGCCGTCTCCTGCAGAAGTGAAGGCACAAGTGACCCTGCTCTCAGGGGCCTCACATTCTAGGGGGAAGCTGGAGCAGTTCATTTCAATATTGACTGTCACTCAAGTGCCTGCTCAGCTAGTTTTAAAAGTAGATGATCCAACATTCTCCTTTTTCATCATTCTAGATTTTAGACGCAGAACCTCAGAAACAGAAGGTGGTGAGATGGTAAGCACTTTATCCAAAGACACACAGCAGGGTAGTGTCAGACGTGCCTGTAGAGATCATTTCTTAGCATTGAATGCAGTAAAAATTACTCTAAACATCTTGGTTTCCTTTCTCTTGAACTTGGTTGATGACTTCCTGTTAGTACATACCCTTTACACAAAACCGGCACATACAAAACACGCCACACGCATGAGTATTTTTAAGAAGTAGGGGTCAGTCATTCTTACCAGATTCAAATTCATTGTATCTTAATCATTTTGCTTGGTGCCTTAAGGTTTCAACGTGAGCTTGGCTTTCAAGCTACAGCAGAAGGTGTGGAGCCAGAAAGCCCCTGCCTAGAGCCCTGCAGTGTGTCCTTCCTGGCCGTTCTTCCTTCTGGCTCTCAACTCCTTCCTGACAACCCTCCATGGGTCTGCTTTCCTTCTGGAATTTCCACTTTCCTGACCTAGCACTTTCCTGACCTGGACAAACCCCTACGCTCCCTCCTGTTCACATCACCATGCCCTTAATCTCATGTCCCAGGTCTTTAGTTTCCTTCCGCAAACCACAGGGTTGCAGGTGAAAATGGGAGGGCATGACTCCTCCTCACAAGTTTTTGTACTTACCAGGGCCTCCTGCTGGTTACGTCCAAGCAGTGAGTAAGGCACATGTATTGGGGGATTTTCATCACACTGGCAAAGTGGCATTTGAGGCCTCTGATGCACATTCTGTATCCAGTCACCCCCATGCCATGCCACCCTTTGAAATAGATTAGATGGTATATCAGGTAGCCGGGACTGTCATAACAAAGTACCACAGACTGGGTGCCTTAAACAACCAGAAATCAACTTCTCACAGTTCTGGAGGCTAGAATTGCAAGACTGAGGTGTTGGCAGGGTTGCTTTCTTTTGAGGCATCACTTCTTGGCTTGCAGATGACTGTCTTCTGTGTCTTCACTTTGTACCTGCCAGTGTCCTAATCCTGTCTTATTATAAGAACACCAGTCTTCTTGGGTTACAGCCCACTCTAATGTCCTCATTTTCACTTAATTATCTCCTTTAAAACCCTATCTCCAGGCCGGGCGTGGTGGCTCAAGCCTGTAATCCCAGCACTTTGGGAGGCCGAGACGGGTGGATCACGAGGTCAGGAGATGGAGACCATCCTGGCTAACGTGGTGAAACCCCGTCTCTACTAAAAAATACAAAAAACTAGCCGGGCGAGGTGGCGGGTGCCTGTAGTCCCAGCTACTCGGGAGGCTGAGGCAGGAGAATGGCATAAACCCGGGAGGCGGAGCTTGCAGTGAGCTGAGATCCAGTCACTGTACTCCAGCCGGGGTGACAGAGCGAGACTCCGTCTCAAAAAAAAAAAACTCTATCTCCAAATATAATCATATTCTGTGGTACTGGGAGTTAGGGCTTCAACAGATAAATATATGGCAGTGGGCAGGGGTCAGGGGGATGTTGTAATTCAGCCGATAGCAGATGGGAAGGCCCAACTCGGAAATTCACCTACCCCTTCTATTCCACTTCATATTATGGTAACATAGGTGGTGATCAAGAAGGATGTTGGGTCAATAGGTGATGAGATGGGTTTCATGTACCTTTGCAGCCCCAGACACATGCACACTTATGCCTCAGAAACCACCCTGCTCCTTCCACACCATGTTCTATGGGACTAACCCCACAGGGTTGGCCTACACAGCTCGTGGCGAGGAAACTTGACTTACACTTGTTTTGTTTTACATCATGGAACCTCTCTAAGACATTTTGTTTCTAGAATAAAGTGATACAAATCAGTTAATTGAAGTTTGTGTTAACACAATTCTTTTTGAAATAATTCTATGGGCATCTGTGTTCTAGAATCTGCATTAGTGTTAGCTCTATTGAACAATCCTTCTATTGAGATCTGATGTAAAACTTTTCTGCTAAAATAAGTTATCTGCAATAAATGTTCATGCACTTTCCCTTAAAAATATAATTAATATCTTCTTTACCAACAGTAAAAGTTATATTGCTATTTTCCAGAACTACTTTCCTTTATGTCTTTAAAAGTTTTAAATGTTTTATTGTATTTGTAATATTAATAGTATAACCTTGTTTAACCCATTTGGACTTCCCCCCTCAAGTTCCCCCATAACTAAATATGAACATGTTAGTATCTATATTCGATCATCTTTACAATTAAATAAAAAAATTGATATGTGTGATCATTTGTTGTTTCTGCAATGCTTTGGTAGCATACTGACACAGTTCATTCTCACGGGTCTCTAAGTCATCATGGATGTCAGTTGTTGAATATCCAGTGAGATGTTACACTGATGAACAACCAGTGTAGTCTCTTCATTAAGATACAGGCAAATCTCCTCCAGGTAAATAGGTAGCACGATCTCCTCCAGGTAAAATATATACAGCTACCTGGTTGTAAAAAGGACAGAAAAATAATTTTAGTTTTCCTCTCCTATGCTTTTCTATAGTTTTCAACAGAACAATATGTTTTACTTTTAGAATCAGAAATAAAACCCAGAAAAATGTGTTTTACAAGAGAATAAAACTATATAAATGGTCAGTCAAACTTATTAATGGCCAAATACAATGAATGATTTAGTATATTATTCTATGGTCTACTTGTTTTTTAAGTGGAAAAAACTTCATATGACCTTAAAATAGTTGAATTAGATTTTATTGAGATAGATGATGAAGAATATTTAAACATTAACAAACATACATGAGGCATCGTGGGAAAAGAAAATGTATCCACAAAAAGCCCCACAGATTTTCATTGTTTGCACAAAGGCAACTGTGCCCTCGTTCAAAGAAAATTGTTTCAGGACATGCTTTATGATGTCTTGTCAACAAATTATACATATCAGATTTATAGGCCAAAGTCCCAGTTTTCTCATTTATAGGACATGGATAAGTTCCGACTCTTCCTTTCCCTCCATATTTGTTAGATAGAGCCACACCAGCTCCTCAGGGACAAAAACATGAGACAGAAATAGAACATTCTAGAAACTATCTAACAGTGTTAGAAAACATTTACTTTGTGTAGACCTGACTTAGTGAGAAAGTGTTTTCACTATGTAGAAGAATCCTGAGAATAGTAGAAACATTCATTCGTTCATTCAATTAAGATTTTTAAGGTGGAAAAAAGGAAAAACAAATTTTGTCACTTGTAAAATATGTTCAGATCCAAACTTCACTAACTCCATTGTGTAATTATATAGTAGGACCTGGGAAAAGGATCAGGAATAAGACCAGGTCTCTGTCCTTGTAGAGCCTACAGTCTAGTGGACAAGATAAACAATAAATAAGGAAATAAGCAATAGGTAAAATAATTACCCAATTAATTCAAACAATAGCATAATCACAAAACTATTTTATAATTAGTTTTGCAAAACGTAATAATGTTTAGTGCTATAAAGTAGATTGGGTTAAGCATAAACATTATTTATTGTAGGTCTTATATAGGTTGGGGTATTTATGTCTTACTCCTTTAATATAGGAATTGAACATTCAATCAGAAATTCTGATAATACAAATTCAGCGCAATATGAATAACTAATTACCTAGAAAGAAGCAGCTTTCAGTATTAGGGACATCGCTTTTCTCTATAGATTCCTCTCATCTTTAATCACATACATATACACAATCATTTTACTTTTAGTTTCTGCAGCATCTTTGACCTTGTTGGAAATGTCAGAAAATTGCTGAACCTTTACTCAGCCCCTACAGAGCCATTATAAACCTATTTTGTGAAAGTAACCAGTAGAAGGATGGGTGGAAAAAAGAAAAACAAATTTTGTCATTCGTGAAATATGCCCAGGTACAACCTTCACTAACCCCATTGTGTAAAACATTCAGAATATTATTAAGAGAAAGCTTACAAGTGTAAATATACTTATTCTCAATGAAATCAACACCATCTGACTGATTTGTAACTACTCCCTTAATGCTGCCATAAACTTTATTGCAGTGAAAACACTGGTTCTACAGATTGCTTTCCTCTTCCTCAGGATGTGTTTGACCTTTGTGGCACTGCCACTATAAATCTCACGGCCCAACAACCCCTTGTCTGCAAGTGATTTCAAGCACTATCATAAAAATGAAACAGACAGACTTAATTTGAGTTCCAGACTTGAGGAAACTCAACTAAAATATTAGCATAATTTCACTGAGGACAGAGGAAATTGTTAAAATATGTGTATTAGAGAGTGTCTGCAATTCAATCCATCTTTTTTCTGGCTCTTGGGTGCCACCCAGTGATTAGCTTAGTGGCACATTGCTGAAGGGGTCTGTGGTGCATAGCCACTGGTCACAGGAAAGCTAGGACAAGGATATTAGGAGTAGATATCACAGTACTAAATTAAATTTAGAAATAAAAATTAAGTAAAAAATCTGTTCAGAATCTACATTCCATCCAGAAGAACCTGATCATTGACAATGTTCTCCCTCCCAACGTCCAAATATTGCAAAGAATCTGTTCCGTTAATAAAGAAAATTGCATCTTTAGAGCACAGGCTGTGTCTACAGCTACACAGTGAGGATGAGCAGCAGGGAAGTCACCAGCACAGTTCAACTGTCCTTTCCTGATTATCTTCCCTTCTCCTATGCCACACCACTCAGTTCCTTTCCCAAACCATAGGCAGAGCTTGAAAAACTCTGCTTTATAACCACAAGGGCAGATGGCTGATTTGACCAAGTTATTTTTTCATCTCTCAAACCTACTAGACTGTTTCTTATTCTTGTAATTCACGGGGCTGGGCATAAGAAGCAACATTCTCTTATGTATCCGATGTTGGCTTTTGTTGTTTGACTAAGGTTCTCACCTTCCCTTTCTCTCAATAAGTGTGTGACACATTTAGTAACATTTTATCAAAGATTTGTGCCACTTTTTGGAGGTGAAGCAATAGATGCTCAACCCAATGGACCTTCTGTTTCCTCTAGAAAAATATAATGAGTGCTTAAACTCATTACATATAGTAATGAGTTTATATAGTATATATGTATATATACACTATATATAATGAGTTTAAGCACTCATTGTATTTATATATATATATATATCATATATATATATATATATATAATATGAGAATATGTAACATCATCTACTTTTTTTTTTATCATCTATCTTGTCTCCCCTGAACTAACTTCTTAAACGTTCCCCCAGGCCATGCCTGGCGGGAGGGGATCTCCCATGAGACACATGAATGTGAATTGGCTTCCTCAAGCCTTGAAGTTTTCTCCTTGCTAATATGCTCTCATGGTGGTTTCTGAAGGAGGAAGTTAAGAAGACAGATGGTTGAGAAAGAAGAAGGACATGCTCCAAAGGACTAGGAAGGTCCCCATGACTGAGGTAGAGGGTAGCTATGGAAGGGGAAACAAGTACCTGCATGAATCACCCACCTTACTCAGAATCTCCTCTTCCTCCTCCTCCCCACCACTGTGCTTGCAGCTCCTTTGTCCTCTCACTCTGCCCTGGATCCACCACTTGACTGAGTGAAGCAAATGGGTCAGTGGTGGTGGTGATGGTAGCAGGAGGTCCTGATGTTGACCTAAGGCAGATGGGGACAGCAAGAGCTCATCTCCAAGAGCTGGGAGCCAGCAAGGAGCCCATGGGTGATAGATGCTAGGCAGACTTGGAACAGACACAAAGTCACTGCAGAAGAAATCTTCAGGCACAGACAACAGGACTTGAGGTGGCCTGTCACTTAATCCTGTGTGACTTGAAGGATCACTGCTCCTACCCAGCCCATCCATCGTTTCCTCCTGGTGGTTTCCATACTGCCTTCCAGAGGGAAGGGGGAGAGAAGAAAACCACGTTCCCAGATCCTTCGATTACATGCTCTCTTCTCTCAGGGAGGCTACTTTGCCAAAAACAAATAGATATTTAGGTCCTTACATTGGTTCATTAAAAATGCTAAGGGAGCCCCTTCCTGATTCTAATTTCTCATGGTAGTATCGTGATAGGAGGAAGATTACAGTGGGCTATGAGATTATACACTTTGGGCAATTTTAGTTATTTATTGACTGTTTACATACACTAGGCACTGGGCCTATCGCAATGAAAACTTAGAATCTCTAAATGGATATTATTTTCCTCATTTTACAGTCACAGACATGAGGCATAGCAAAATAAGTGCTTGCCTAAGGTCATATTGCTGATAACTAGCAGCTAGGATCCATCTTCTGGCAATTTGACCCTAGAGCCTGTTAGTAACTGATAAGTTTACTTGTGTATCCACCCAAATCTCATCTTGAATTGTAGTTCCCATAATCCCCACGAGTTGTAGGAGGGACCTGGTGAGAGGTAATTGAATCATGGGGGCAGTTACCTCCATTCTGTTCTTGTGATAGTGAGTTCTCACGAGATCTGATGGTTTTATAAGGAGCCTTCCCCCCGGCTTAGCTCTGCACTTCTCCTTGCTGCCGCCATGTGAAGAAACATCTGTTTGCTTCCCTTCTGCCATGATTATAAGTTTCCTAAGGCCTCCCTAGCTATGCCGAACTGTGAGTTAATTAAACCTCTTTCCTTTGTAAATATACCCAGGGTATATTTTTATTAGCAGTATGAAAATGTATTAATACAGTAACATATCATTTGATACAAAACCCCAAATAGCATAGTGTATAAACTTTTAAAAAATTACAAATAAAAATTATTTTAGTCTCCATAGGGATTAAACAAGCTAACCTAGCCTCAACATGGATTAAATAAATATTAAATAAGCTAATTTCCATGTTTTAAACACCATTTTTTTTGGAAATGCATATTGACTTTGTATCAATTTACTAATATTACTTGGGAACACAACCAGCTTGTAAATTGGGTATTAACTGGTATATATGTAAATAATTTACTGGAAAAACTTACCAAAATTTTTACACACCACAAAATCTGATACTTTATAATTTCTGAGTTTCATTCCAGCCTTGCTTATTTGCATAAATATTTTATGAAGGTTAATTATTTTACCTTATAACTGCTGGCAGTCAAACCTTTCTGAAATAGAAGCTTTGGATTCATGTAGTGTTCAAATGAGTACTTCACTGAAATACCAAGTTTCTGCACTTTAAAGTACAAAAGAAATAACCTTAGTCAGTGAGATTTTTAGCCTAGGCTCTAGCAAGTCTCTGCTTCTCCAAGAAACATCCCAGGAACATTTCATTTTTCTCAGGCTTCATCCTGATGTATTCACTAAAATAAGCTGGCCTCCAAATCCACTCTTAGATAATGAATACAACAACATATTGAATGAAATTGTTTTATATTATCCACTGGATGTCAAAAATAATTCATTTGACTAGTTCATAATTATTATTTGTCCCTAAATATAATTGACCAAAATGTCCACTTGCTGGTTGACCATTGGCAAAAGTCGCTCTCCTGGAATGAGACAGAAGATTCAATTGTCATTATATTCATAGATGAAGATTAGTCCTGTTTGTTGCAGGAGGAAAGTGTGATTCAGTCCATCAAAACTGCACTCCAGCCTGGGGGACAGAGTGAGACTCCGTCTCAAAAAAAAAAAAAAAAGCTTTAGGAAATTGTTGTACAAACTTTCAAAGGAAGGGCTAGTCAGAGCTTTATTTTAATACCATTCAGATTCAAATTTACTGTGGCAATAGGCCATTGCTGCTATGCTAATTCTCTGTATTACAGTGCAACAGGAACTCTAGCAAAGAACAATGTTTACCCGATAGCTGCTGAATGCCACAGCTTGACCTGTAATCAAAGACCACTATGATGGTGCCTCAATGCTCCTCTGCAATCTGGAAACAGACCCATGCCTGGGCAGGAAGGAGGCCAGGAATTGGCTCCCTTTGGAGATGATCAGATCTTAAGAGCCCAGGTGGATTGTTGCGAGGCAGTCAAGGATGTTCAGGAAATATAAATTCAACTATCAGCAATGAAGCCCCAAGTTTACAACTTTGGAACCAGGTGATCCTGACTTCCTATCCTAGGTCAGCCACTTTCTTGCTGCTTTGGAGAAAATATTTACCACCTCTCCAAATATCACCATATCAAAGAAGCCTTCCTTGACCTCCTTTCTCCTCCCTTCCTGTCTCTACTCCTTCTGCTTCATTCTTCTTTAGAGCACTGATCTCAACCGGATATACTCTTTATGTATTTGTGTCCTAGCTGTTTCTGCCATTTAAAATGTAAGCTCCATGAAAGCAGGGCCTTTGCTGTGGTCACATAATAAGCACTCAGTAAGTAGCTGGTGAATGAATGCGTTTTGGGGAGTCTTAATGTATTCCTCTGTAAAATCTTGTTTTTCAAGATTAGGTGAGCTTTGTTCCTCATACATGGTAGGTACTTTTCTGTGTATTTCTCATGCTGGTTAGAGGGAGAACAGCTTTGCTTCCAGGGAGGATTCAATCTCATATTCCCTAATGCGTGTCCATGCAAACATCAAAACCACAATCATATTCTTTCATGTTTTGTGAATGGCTAGGATGGTCTATTAGATTAGGTAATTTGCTCATTCAACATGTATTCAGCATATGAAGAGGCTACTCTGATGCTCTGTGAAAATGAAGTAGCTTTGTTGTCTGGGGAAATACCCGAGGTTCCTCATCTGGTGCCAAGAAGATTAAGGACACGGTGACACACACACAGAGTGGGTTTAAGAGTGTAAAGTTTAATAGGCAAAAGAAAGAGAGAGAGAGAGAAAGCTTCCTCGTTCAGAGAAAGCAGAACACTCAAGCGGGTTTCAAGGTCTGGGACAAGATGTGGTCTATTTTACAGACCGGCTTGAGGAGGTGGTGTTTGATTTGCACAGGGCATAGGGGATTGGTTTACCAGGTATAACATTTACATAACCAGCGAATCTTTTATTATGTAAATGGAGTTTACCTGCCCAGCGCCATGACAACCTCAGTGTGGCTACAAAGAAAAGGGAGGAGATATCCTCCATGTTGGATGTACCTGGCTTCCAAGTACAGCTGCCAGCATTTACCTGTGCAAGCTTCCAGCTTGCTTATCTATGCTTGTAGTTTGATTTTTCAGGCTGTTTTTTATTAGAAAAGAAATATTTGGGGGCTGCTTTTTATTAAAGGAAATTCCACTGAGAACTCTTTTACCCTTACTAGCTGCCTAAATTATTTCTTACTAACTCCTACATCAAAGATTCCTTTTCTCTCTAGGTCCTCGAACCTTCATTGTCCCTGAGGTTAGACTGCTCCTGCAGCCAGACCACTGCTTCATCCTTGAGTCCAGGTTGAGAGACTGCAGCGGGCTTCTATATGAGGGGCCCTCTTATTTTCTATAACTTCTTGTTGGCATGAAGAATATGCTATTTTGTCTTTTCCTGACTCAGTCAGGGCAAATCTCACTTCTTTCTCGAGCACTTTTATCTAGAAAATTATTTTCCTGAGGAAAAATTACAGCAAAGAATTTGATTTCAACGATAGTGGCACAAACCCTTGTAGTTCCATAGTTCTTAGCAAAATCTTTTTTGTAATTGCAATGGGCAGACTTAGTGAAGAAAGCAGCAGCTAAGATACATTCTTGTCTTATCTTAGACACTCAGGCTCCCATAAATCTGGAGAGAGTTAACCAAGGTATTTGCTTATATAAATCCCAGCAAATTTTTTTTTCCATTCACATATAGAGAGATGTAGCATCTGTCTTATAATTTTCTTCACAGTATCCGTAAGTCTGTAGCGTTGTCTCAGCTGGCTAATTATTTGCTTCACAAAGGTAAGTTATTATGGTGACAACCCAGGTAGTGTTCCTATCCACAAAGTCCTGAAATTCAATTGATGATGGTCAAAAGCAATGTGCCTGGGAATCTGTATGTTGTGGATAAGTGGCCCATAACTTCATTTTAGTATCTTAAGTCGGAGATGGAAGGAGAAACTCTATGAACCGCCTTAAACTATCAGAATCACAAATTCCTTCTGCAAAACTCATATGGAGTCTTAATTCACTCTCATGGAAAACAATGTGCCTTTGATAAAAGTACTGATTCTTCCTGTCTTTCCTTTTAAGCTAAGAAATTCCAGATACCAAGATAATGCAATTGTCACCTTCAGCCAATGCGGTTTGTCTGCAAATGGAATTTTTTTGTGGCCATAGTAACTCATGCTTATTATTTTGGGATAGCTTTAGCCTCTCTGGCAGTTTCTTTGCTAAACTATCTCTCCATAGAAAATTTAAGATACATATCTCAAATCCTGAATAATTGTGTGACATGGTTTGCCACAGAGATAGAAGAGAGTTTATTTGAATATTAACATGTCCATGACTGTGGCCCAGCATGATCTTGGCTGTTTAGTGGCAGATTGATCCAGCACATTTGTATTTGTCATTGTTCTTTAGAGTTGTGGGTGGTTATGCAGTTGGAAGCCCTTAGTCAAAGATACAGTAGACACTTTGGGATAATCCAGATACAATTTTTGGTTACTATAAATTTCAAGACAAGGCCTTAGAAGTAATTGTAAAACTTTCTGATTCTGACAAAAATAGTTTTGTCAACTTGTGTTTGGGTCTGTGATTCTAGTCTGTCTGTGATTTCTCTTGAATAATAAGTTACATTGATTTTTCTAGCATTGTGTAGAAAAACATATTTCCATGCACCAGTGCTACAGCCCTCCTAAATTTACTTGGTAGTGTCCAAAGCCATAGATTTTTACCTAGAAGACTTTCATTGGACATCAATTTTCATTTATAAATGCTTCTATATTGAAACAAAATTATTATGGAATAGAACCACAATTTAAAAATATTTTAAATGTGAAACATGAGATTTCAAAGAAATTCTGAGCCTGCCGTGCATCACTTCTGGCCATGCTCCAGGCCTGAGATCCATGTGGCCCTCTCTGCCACTGGAGATACTCAGTGGGAAAGGCTGAGAAGCACTGCTTTATACTAGAGTGGTAGGGAGAAGAAATCTTAATCTGTTCACAGACTTAGAAGTGAATGGCCACTTCACAGTTTAGAAAATTATCATTAGACTGGGCTGGGTGCAGTGCTTCACACTCATAATCCCAGCGTTTAGGGAGGCCAAGGCAAGTGGATTGTTTGAGCCCAGAAGTTGGAGACCAGTCTGGATAAGGTGATGAAACCATGTCTCCACAAAAACACAAAAATTAACCAGCTGTGGTAGCATGTGCCTGTAGACTGAAGTGGGAGGCTCCCTTGAGCTAGGGAGGTTGAGGCTGAAGTGAGCCATGATCTTGCCACCTCACTCCAACCCAGGTGACAGAGCAAGACCCTGTCTCAAAAAAAGAAGAAAGGAAGGAAGGAGAAAGAAAATAAGACAATTACAATTACACTGGCTAGTCCAACATCATGGAATGCTTTTTTCCTGCAGGCAACAGTGAGTGTCTACAGTGGTTGCCTTTCAGGGAAGAAAAATGTGGTAGAAATTAAATGGTACCTGAAGGACTTGAAGTGCTTTGCTTGCTTTTGGATGAGGTACATCCTGGTTTATCCCTTCCCTTCCCATCTTCAATGAAGCAAATATCAACTGTTCTGGGGCAGTGACTAATAATGTAACTAGTGCCATTTTTATTTTATAGTTTTGTTTTTAAAGTTATGTGTCATAACAATGTAGTACTTCCTAAAATATTTCCACGAGTTTATTTCCAGTTGATGCCACAACATATTTACCCAATTGTCTTCGTGGAGACCTTGAATTTATCAGAGCCCTAAACCTTCTTGTGTTCTATGTTAAGGAGCTAGAAATTCTTTTTATGTAGGGGACCAGATGATAAATATTTGAGGCTTTGCAAGCCATGAGGTTTCAGCCACAACTACTTAATTCTGTATTGTAGCAGGAAAACAGCTATGACAATGCACAAACTAGTGGATATGGCTGTGTTCCAATAAAATTTCAACAAAAATGTGAAGGGCAGGTGGGTAGAGGGCAGATTTGAAATGAGGGCTGTAGTTTGTTGATCCCCACTCCATGCTCTTGCTCAGTGGATTTCACCACATCCATTCATTCCCCGTATTCAACATTCTCCCTCTCCATTCCTATCTAAACAGTCATTAAGTCTTAGTCACTTTACTTCCTATGTTAGTTTCCTAGGGCTGCTGTAATCAATTACAATGAACTTGGTAACTTTTCACAACACAAATGTATTTCTTCACTGGAGGCTAGAAGTTCAAAATCAAGGCATCAGCAGGGCCATGCTCTCTGTGAAGGCCCTAGGGGAGGGGATGCCCTTGTTTCCTCCTAGCTTCAAGTGGTTACTGGCAATCCTTGGCTTTCCTTGGCTTGCAGTCGCAGCATTTCAATCTCTGCCTCTGTTGACCCATGGCTTTCTTCCCTAGGTCTTTGTCTCTGTGTCCAAATTTCCCTCTTCTTATAAGAACAACAGTCATACTGGATTTAGGATCCAATCCAGTATGACCTCATCTTAACTTTATTACATCTGCAAAGACCCTGTTTCTAAGCAGCATCACATTCATGAGTTCTGGGTGGACATGAAGTGGGCAGGGGAATACTTCCTATTTTTCCGATCTGTCCTCTATGTTTCATATCAGCTACCACTGCCTTAATTCAGCTCTTTATCATCTCTCATGTCTCATCTGATTATTTCAGCTGCCTCCTAACAGGTCTGGCCCTCCTCCAATATCTAAGTGACCATTCTGAAATGCAAATTTCACCATCTCTCTCTCTGCATTAAAAAATCCTTCTTGTCCTTTATCACCTCAGCAGCGGTTCTCAATATTTCTGTCCAAGCACATAATGGCTGAGTACACTGTGGAACAATGACTTATTAGGGTGCCCAGATGATGTGTACACTGGCTACAATTCCACTCCTTTCTCTCCACTCAGTTAACTGAATGTGTAATCAAGTAAGTCATTTACATGATCACCTTTGATATCTTACTTTCATTTCACCATTGATTGGATCAAACAGTACTTTTCAACTTTATGGCAGAAAATCACTGGTGTTTTGGCTACAGATGCCCCCATGGTAGTATCTTACCAGCCCCTCATTTTGCCCTTTGTCCTCCAGCAACCGACCCACTATGCTGCTTCCCATGATTGCTTTACTCTTACAATTCTTGCCTCTCTTTGTGGAATAAGACATGGAGTCTGCCTACCAGGAACTTTAAGCTGACAAGTTCTCCCCTTCTCCTTGGGGATTTGAACGATGTTCAGTTGGCATCATTGGGCAAGTCTGACAGGTACAAGTATACTTTTAGGAATAATGGGACATGGTACTTGAAATCAGGTCTATCCCAGAAAACCCAGGACACATGGCTGTCCCAAGGGATACAACTAGATACTAAACACTTTTTTAAAATAGTATTTTTTAAATTTTATGCAATGGAGCAGATGCCATCATGAAGGAAAGAAGTCTATCTTCTGGTTGCAGTTGTCATTATGTCAGGACAATCTCCCTCAAAGGCATATCTTATTGCTTGCTCCTCAGTACCTTTTAGGGAAGGCCCTTCAGGTCTTGCTCTTATCAACCTGTTGACCACTTCAGAGCCTAGCCCAGGACCTGGCCCTTAGTAGTTCCTCAGAAAATAGTTGTTGAATGGGTCAATAAATTAATGACTAAGTGGCATTCATACAATTTAAAGAAAATGCTTCTAAATAAGCTACAGCTTAATCACACAAATAAGTCCCTGTAGACAGATGAGAAAAGTAAAACACAGAGGAAAGTAACACAAGTGAACCATGGGTATTCTGACTTCAAATCCTACTCCACTTAAGAATATTGCATCTTCTTCTACTTTATCATTTTGAATTTTCTATCTGAGCTCTCCTGCTGTAGTCAACTTTATAGTTTCAGAAGCCACTGGTCTAATTGTGAGTTTATGTGAGGTCATATTACTAACATCTAATGGTCCCATAAGCTACATTCTGCACTTTTAACCATCAAATACATGGAAATTAACCTTCTATATTCATTTTATTATTTTTGTTGTAATACTGTGAAAAAGTCAATCATCTCTCCATCTGGCCTTTATAATGGATAAACATCATAGCTAAGGTGCATGCTGTTCAAAGATCTGAAATTATGGTACACAAAAGTGCATTTTTCTTTTTCTTTTTCAGTTTCTACCTTAGCACTTGCCTGATAGTGTTTTCTTATTTGGTGTCATCATTATTATTTTTTTGAGACAGGGTCTCACTTTCACCCAGGCTGAAATGCAATAGCTCGATCACAGTTCACTGCAGCCTCGACCTCCCAGGCTCAGGTGATGCTCTCACCTCAGCCTCCAGAGTAGCTGGGACTACAAAAGTGTGCCACCACACAGTTGTCTAAAACAAACTAATTGTTTTACATTTTGTAGTGACTGGGTTTTGCCATGTTGCCCAGGCTGGTCTCGAACTCCTGGGCACAAGAGGTCCCCCTTCCTTAGCATCCCAAAATGCTGGGATTGCAGGTGTGAGCCACCGTGCCCAGCCATTTCCTAGGTAAAAATATTTGTGCACATCCTTGTAGGTGTGATTAATGTTCTCTGCTAACAATGCCACTAAGAAATGCAGAACTTGCTGGAAGGAAGACGATAATGTTGATGCAAAGATAAATGTCTAAAGGCTTGTCAAAAAAAAAAAAATCTTGTGGACTCAACTACATTATAATACAAGCAGTCAAAAGTAATTGAATCCAAAATGATGACACTTATCTTTACTACTTAATGCTAAGAGAACACAGTCAGTGGATAAATATAAAAGTAAACGTTTAATTCTAATGTTGGAGGAAAGTGAAAGGAATGGGTTTAGTAAAGCCTGCTTTATTTTTTGTTTTGAGAGGGGACCAGCACACACAAATCGGCGTTATTATTCTCATGTCTTGATAAAGCAATCAAACTGCTTTGTGCTGGTAGACATAAGCTGAATGTCAGTTTGCCAAGAACATATAGAACACTATAGGGAATACTGTAGAAAGCCTTGTTCTTGTGGGTGGATTAAAAAAGGAATGTCAGAGACCAAACTCCCTCAGCTTTCCTTCTTACTTCCTATTCTCAAACTTTCCCTGCATCTTTATCCAATTTCTCCCCCACTTCCAGATCATACCTCCTATTCCATTCTAATCCTTCTACTTAATCCCTTGTTCCCATCTTGAAACACTGCAGAATCCATTAACTGGCCCCCAACCCAGCCCTACTAACATTTGTTAATATCTCTCTCTTCACAAGTCCCTTCCTTTTAGCCTGCCAGCATACTATTTATTTCCCATCCAAACCCAAGTCTCTCTTGATCTGCCATTCTCTTTAGTTTTCCCATATTTCCCATTTCTCCTTCAGGCAATTGCCAAACTTCTGGAAAGATGATTGCCCACATTCACAGACCACAGCTGCTGAGCACCTACTCATACCCTTGATGTGATCCTCCCAATTTCTTGGAGCATCTCTCTCCAACACTCATATTGGCTTGCATGACTCTTATTTCTCTCTGGTTCTCTTCCTGTGCCTTTTCTGTGTCTTCTTCCACCTGTCATTCCCTATATAAATATAGTCTGCAGGAATTTGTCTTGGCCCCTCCACTTCTATCTCTAGGATTATTTCTCTCCTCTTCCTCCTCCTCCTCTTCCTCCTCTTCTGTTTACTGGTAATATCATCCAGTCCCGACCATTGATCTATGCAAGTAAATACCAAATCTTTTGTTTTAGCTTTAAGTGCATTTCTAGCCTCTGACCATGTATTTCCATCAGCTTCTGGATATCTTTATTTTTTCTAATTTGGTTGTAAACTCATTCATTAATTTGTTTATTCACTTACTCAATATATATATGTATATATTTATTTATTTATTTTTTATTTATTTATTTTTTTCCTGAGACAGAGTCTCGCTCTGTCACCCAGGCTGGAGTGCTGTGGCCGGATCTCAGCTCACTGCAAGCTCTGCCTCCCAGGTTCACGCCATTCTCCTGCCTCAGCCTCCCGCGTAGCTGGGACTACAGGCGCCACCACCTCACCCGGCTAGTTTTTTGTATTTTGTAGTAGAGACGGGGTTTCACTATGTTAGCCAGGATGGTCTCGATCTCCTGACCTCGTGATCCGCCCGTCTCAGCCTCCCAAAGTGCTGGGATTACAGGCTTGAGCCACCGCACCCGGCCTAATATATATTTATTAAATGTCCACTGTGTTAGCTAAAATGAAGGTTAAGCTGGTATCCAAATGCAATGGTTTCAATAAGGTAGGAGTTTATTTTTCTCTTACTTTACAAGATGGTAGAGCACCTGTTCTCCACAAAGTCATATAGGGAACCAAGGGCCCTTTCCCAATTTGTGGCTCTGATGTCACAAAGTGTGTCTACACCTGTATGGCCACAGTTGGATAGCATGTGAAAAAAAAATAAAATGGAAAGGTTTATGATCAGTCTTTTAAGACCAAGCCCCAGAGTTTTCATCCCTCTAGCTCACATCATCACCCTGACTTAGGTAGCCATGCCTAACTTGCAAGAAAGGCTGAGACATGGAGTCTCTAGCTACTTGGCCCTGTACTCTGCTATACTCTGTTGTCATGGAAGAAGGTGAGAATATATTTTGGGTGAGAATCAGTGGTCTGTTGCTCCTACCAGAACTACATATACTGCCAAGCATTGACATTCACTAACAGTGGAATAATCCTAATTATATTTCTGTCCAAATCTGTTTTCTTTTTTTTTTTTTTTGCTCAGTATTCTATGCTCCTGTAGATGGCATTATCATCCTTCCAGCCACAGTGTTTTAAAACAGCCAAAATATCTTTAATTTTTAATTAATCTTTCATATTTCCTCCCTCCTGCAAAAGCCACAATTTTCCTAAGTATAACGTAGTCTTCCTGTTATTTCTAACTTGGCCTCATCTTTTTCCACTTTTCCAAACACTCTTATAGCGTTAGTGTCCATTACCACTTGTTTGAAAGAAAGACAATGCCTACTCGCTGGTCTCCTGTGTCCAGTCTTGCTCTGCCCATCACACATCCCTCAGCAGTCTTACTGAGACGTGTTAGCCCCTGTGCATAAAGGAAGGAAGTGTGGACTCCTTACCATGGCATTCAAAGTTTTTAAGGATTGTGTGCCCTTGTCTAGGTTTGGTGGGATTGGCTATAATTACCTTCTCCATCCAGTTCCCTACTGCCTGCTCTGTCTGACATAGTCTACATTGAGCCATGACATGCTTCACATTTTCTTCCTCTGCACATTTATTTATATCTTCTCTTCTAGATCCACAAGTCCAACTGCTATCACTATTTCAAAGCCAGGTTTAAATTCTACCTTTTCCTAAAAACTTTCTTTATCTCTTTTATAATAGAAAAAAGTTCTTTCTCCCTCCTTTGGTCTTACATAAAATTGTATCTATACCTCTCTTGTGATACCTAACCCTTTATTTCTTGTATTATAGCTGATAAGGGCATCCTAATCTTCCCTAGCAACCTCCTTCATTTTGGGACCAAGACTAATTCTTCTGTATATTTCACTTAGATTCTAGTATAATGCATGGCACATAGTAGGTATTCAACAGATGTCGATTTAACAAATGAATGTTTGAAGAATAAGTTAAAGGAAATTGAGAATATGATAAATACAAAGCAGCGAGTCTATTAGAAAAACACATCATTTCCACTGACAGATTGAGAAACTATTACTTATGGAGCAAATTTTCACACAGTTGAAAATTGGTAAGGCCTGGTCATTTAGGGAGACACATGTGGAATAACAGTAATCAGTGTTTTGGTCTGGTAAGGTTAAGTGATAGTGATACAGGTTTAAAAGAATTGTCATGAAAATGCAAGTATTTTCTTCAACAAGACACATTTTCCTTAGGATTATCTAAAACACTTCTGAGGTCCTAAGTTTTTGAAATATTGTGGGATTTTTGTCTTACATTTTCCAGTGAATCCTACGAATATTGAAATAATTTTCATTCTAATTATTCTGTGGTATTTTCAGTCATAGTCAAGATTCTGAAAACTCCTACTAGAAAGACCCTTTTCATAGGATTTTCCAGTTGAATTTTATTGCCTGGAGGTATTGCAAATCTTAAGATAATATCCCCCAAACGTCTAACATTTTCCAAGCAAAAACTCCAATTCGTTTTGCATTTGTGTATCTGAAGCATTGGTAAAATGAAATGAGTGTTTCACTTCTAGTGATTCTACATTTGCCCTCTGGAATTAGGGCAACATTTTAAAGTGGCGGGATCTCATAAATGTTTCATGGAAAATAAGAAAAACATGCTATAAAAATCACCAAACCGTGAGATAATAAGGAAGAGGAAGGAGTGGGTGATCAATGAGGCCCTCTGGGATGACTGTGGAATAAGTTCTTCTAAATCCTCGGCAAGATTTTCACAACTCATAAGCAACTTCTGGCTATAGGTCACACAGTTTTAGAAATTGCTTTAACCCTTTCAGGAACCTTACCACCATTACATTTTGTCATTTCTATGTTATCTGGATTTTATTTTGGAGTCCCATCAACTTCAATTAGAAGCAGGTCCTTATTAAAGGTGAAATCTTGGCAAGTTACTTTACCCTCTGTTAGCTTCAGCATTATTATTATTTAAATGCTCATAACTGGGGATTCAACTCTATTAGTGATGCTGGGCACAGGGTCTTTTGTTATTTTTTGAGTGTTTGAAATACTTTATTATAAGTTTAATATGCACCTATAACATGAAAGGTTTGTAAGAAAATAAGATGATGATGAATGCAAACCACCCAGTTCAGCATGGTGTAATAACTGATAATTATTGCTAATAATGATGCAGATAACAATTATTTTATACATATGTAGTCTCATCTATACATATATTAGGTAGGTGCAAAAGTAATTGCAGTTTTTGCCATTACTTTTAATATATATACAACTCTCAACTCTGTTGCCCAGGCTAAAGTTACACTGGCATGACTGTGGCTCACTGCAACCTCAAATTCCTGGGATCAAGAGATCCTCCTGCCTTCGACTCCTGAGTAGCTGGGACTGCAGGTTCATGCCCCACGCCCAGCTAAGCTTTTCTAAATGTTTTTAAGAGTTGGGGGTCTCACTATATTCCCCAAGCTGGTCTCAAACTCCTGACCCCAAGAAATCCTCCTGCCTTAGCCTCAAAAATTACTGGGATCACAGGTGTGAGCCACCATGCCTGGTTCAATGTTTTCTGTTTTTTTTTTTTTTTTTTTTTTTTGAGATGGAGTCTTGCTCTGTCGCCAGGCTGGAGTGCATTGGCACGATCTTGGCTCACTGCAACCTCTGCCACCATGTTCAAGTGATTCTCCTGCCTCAGCCTCCCGAGTAGCTGGGACTATGGGTGTGTGCCACCACATCTAACTAATTTTTGTATTTTTAGTATAGACAGGGTTTCACCATATTGTCCAGGATGGTATCGCTCTCTTGACCTCGTGATCTGCCTGCCTCAGCCTCCCAAAGTGCTGGGATTACAGGCGTGAGCATTGTAATCCCTGGGTACATTACAAAACATGTACCCAGCCGCCTGGCTCAATTATTGTATTACTTTAGCCATGGTTACCATGGTTATACACAAAGGAATGTTTTGGGAACTGCAGTAGAGGGAAGAAGGCCAGATATAAACACTCCTAATCTCATTCCTTCATGATTTAAGTACTCTATGCTAGGGTAGTAAATGGAATTTACAGACATGAAACTGTTAAGAATGCAAGTCTGACCGGGCGCGGTGGCTCATGCCTATAATCCCAGCACTTTGGGAGGCTGGGTGGATGACAAGGTCAGTAGTTCGAGACCAGCTTCGCCAAGATGGTGAAACCTTATCTCTACTAAAAATAAAAAATTAGCCAGATGTGGTGGCACACGCCTGTAGTCCCAGCTACTCGGGAGGCTGAGGCAGGAGAATCCCTTGAACCCGGGAGGCGGAGGTTGCAGTGAGCCGAGATCGTGCCATTGCACTCTAGCTTGGGCGACAGAGTAAGACTCCATCTCAAAAAAAAAAAAAAGCAAGGCAGTACATGATCAAAGCCAAAATGAATTATACAAACTATGTATTCCAAAAGAGTCCAGAGATGTGTTCAAATAATTTTTGTGTGTGTGTGTGTGTATGTAACATACTCTAAATAAAATCATACAGGACTTTAAGAAAGCAGAAACATTTCAGCCTAGAATGATAGAATGACACCAGAGTTTGTTATTTAAGATGAATTCTTGCAGGGCCCATTTTCAGAAACCCGGGGACCTGTTTCTGACAAGTCTCTCCCCTCCTGCCTACAAATGCCACCCGTGTTCCATTATTCTGACATATATGGTAAAGCCTGAAATAAGCAGAAACTGCTGAATTGATGCATTAACAAAACACACATGAACCCCAGGAAATTAACAGGATGATGGTCCCAGGTTAGCATGAGGCACAATAGCGTTCTGCTCCATGTGGTTTTCTGGCATGCTTATTAGGTTCCTGGGCAGGGAAATGCCTCTACCTGGAGATTTAGATATTAGAATTGATACTCCCAAGCTAGAGCATTCTATTTGAAATAAGAGCAGTCTTTGTGTGGAGAGAATAAAACTACAAGCTTTGTACACTTGTAAACCACCACTGGCTCACAAATTATTCCTATTTTACTCTCAGATTGAGAAAAAAGACATTTGAATCTGATATATTTTAGTCTTAAAAAAAAAAATGAACAGAGTTCTGTCAGCCTAATCTCATTACACATGTAGCCATTACAGTCAAAATGAGTTTCCTCTGAATAAGTTTGGTTGTGTTTCAAAACCAATTCTCAGAGGAAAAGAGTCATTACACTCAAGTAGTATATTACTAAATGGAGCTTCTATTATGCTGGGGTATTTACATTCATGTTTGCTGAAGCCATAGGGTGACGAGATGAATAATCCAGGTTTTGTTCAATACGAAATGTAACTGAATGAAAGAGAAAGAGACACAACATTTAAAATGCATAATGTTAATACTTTGTTAAAGGTTTTATTTAATAAGGAGAAACCAATAGCCATGGAAACATATGTTCACAGTACTTCCCTCTTGCTTCCATCTCATGTCCTACGAGTTCCTTTATCGTATGCATTATAGTCAGAATCATCTACCAGTTGACCACCTACCTCACTTTCATCCCATTCTTTGCTCCTGCATGTAAAACTGGGTCCTGTCAGAGTAAAAGCTTCTCCATGGCAGGGACTCAGCCTGGTTTTTACTTTATCTCTAGGGATAAGTGTCTTGGACACACAGGAGGTCTTCAGTAAACATTTGTCAGATACTATTTTCTGAAGGCTGTTTGTGTCCCCTTGAGAACTAAATAGCATAAAAGATGAAGCCCTCTGTCTGTGTATTAATAGATGGGGACAGTAATAGCTAGATGTGTAATAAGAGGAGGCTGATAGAATTCTGAATTCTAAAGCAAATGTCCAGAAAGAACCCTCATAGCAAGGCAATGTGGCAGAAAAGTCGACTGGCTTAGGGTGAAAACGGACCTTGATTTACTAGGCATTCATTCTTTATGTACCAGTTTTCCTCAGAAGTTCATTAATGTGAGTTTTCTTTGTTGTTTTTAGAATCAATATGATCTTGAGGATTTAAACGTAGTTGATATGTTTCAATCAATTGCTGTTACTCTTCTTGTTGATCAGTTGTCTCTTCTTGGCTAAGAAAAGGCTTTTTACATTTTTAAGTTATTTATTTATTTATTTATTTTGGAGACAGAGTCTTACTCTGTCACCTAGGCTATAGTGCAGTGGCACAATCATGGCTAACTGCAACCTCAACCTCCTGGGCTCAAGTGATCCTCCTACCTCAGCTTCCCAAGTAGCTGGGATTACAAATGCACCACCATGGCCAGATAATTTTTTGTGTTTCTTATAGAAATGGGGTTTTGCCATGTTGCCCAGCTCATCTCAAACTCCTGGGCTTAAGCAATCCACCTTCATTGACTTCCCCAAATGCTGAGATTATGGGTGTGAGCCACCATGCCCGACCAGGACAGCCTTTTTAAATTGATACTTTGGTCGTTTTGACAAGACACTAGGCAGCATTTTTACTTTTTACTTATGACGAGATGTAGTAGTCTCATTTTGTTCACTGTATGCCCTAGAAGGAGAATCAGCTTATTTCTCTAAGGAGCATTAGTTCTTTTCAGAAAAAAAGAAAAGATATTTGGAGGCCACAATTTATGCACTAGGGACACTCATTGTTCCTGTGTTGGCCATTGTTCCTAGAATTTTTCAGTGAACAGACTAGGAAATGTGTGTGTGTGTGTGTGTAAATCATTAGGCAACACTGATACTTCCAATTCAAATTCATGGATTTAGGGATTTTACTTAACCTCATCGGAGTTGATTTGTACCTGCTTTATCACGCTACAAAAATCATGGTTCTCAATGATGCCAATAAAAAATATTCATTTTTCTCTTTGTTTTATAATATACTCAAAACAGTCTCAGAATAATGGTATCAAAATATAATTACTGTAAAGATTAATATTTAAATTTCTTCTTTTAGATATGCCATAGACAAGATACAAGTTAAGTAACTGTGTAACAAATTCATTCGCAAAACTGCCTCTGTGTGGTTATGATACCAACCTGTTACACAGTTTGGTTCACTTGTTTTATATTATTTTTAATTTTTAGGGATTTAAAAAATGTATCAATTTAATTTGTTTTGTAATTATGCAAAATATATACATGGTTATAAAGTCAAATCTACAAAATCAAATTATATTCTTTTTCTCAATAAATGATAGCATGGTAAACACACATTTTGCTACCTTTTTTTAACTTAAAATAGTGCATGTTCATCACCCAGTAACAGTTTATAGAGATACTTCTTACTCCTTTTAACAACTTCATAGAACTTCAAGCAATCTCTCAGTGATGGATACTTGGATAGTGTCTAGTTTTGTTTCTCCCTATTAGAAAGAGTGCTGTAATCAGTAGCCTTGTGTTTATTTATTTTTGTATGTTTGCCTAAGTATCTTTGAGATGAGTTTTTGAAAATATTACTAGGTCAAAGGATAAATATTTATGAAATTTTCTTAGATATTGCTGAGTTTTCCTCTATGGGGGTTCTAACATTTTGTCTTCCTATCAACACTATATGAGAACGGCTATTCCCCACACCCTTGTCAATAAAGTATGTTGTCAAAACCTTTAAATATTTGCCAATATGTTAAATGAGAAATATTGTATCTAATTGTAATTTTAATTCCCCTTTCTTTCATTGTGTGCAAGTTTGAGCATCTTTTCATGTGGTTAAGGCACAGTTGCACTTCTTTTCTTTTCTGTGAAGATGTATCTCAAGTCAATTTTTCTATAGGATGATTATTTTCTTATTCTCTTCCTGGATTAAATATGAAATGGAAGGAGGGGAAGTGTTGCGTACCTCGGTTACTGAAGGGAAAAGCCTGAGATATTTCTGCCCATGATTCTTAATCTGTAGTGCTGAGAAAATAAACTCAGCCAGAATTTGGTCAGGAACATGGACAAAACTCTAGGTATTCCAAATTGAAAGAACTAATACAAAGAATCGAAGACTTATATTACTCAAAAAACTTGAAGAGTGAAGGTCAGGAGAATCATTTCCAGTGGTCTAAGCCTGAAACCAACCTTCCCAAAAGCTCACCTGGCAGGGACTACGTTCCGGAACCTCTGGGAAGCTTCTGCTGTCAATCAACCAATCTTAGCTTGTTGCCCCAACACAGTGATTCTCACAAAGCCTGCCTGGAAGTCACTCTGAACCTCAAGGCTGCCCCTGTGCTGCCTGAAAGGTTCTAGAGAATCATCATTTCTTCTGTTCTTCCACCGTCCAGTCTTCCATAAGTGCTTATCAGTGGCACAATCTAAACTAGAAACTATGGGGAGCAGGAAATTCTGCGAGATGTAATTTTCAGGTCTCTTCAATGAGATAGCAGTGGAGGCAGATTCTAAATAGCTCTTACTTGGCCTTTGGGGAGCACATTTCCCCCCTTTCATTTGAGTTATTTTTGTTTTCTTTCTGTACTTTTTGAATAAGAAAAAAAGAATTGAGAATCCGGTTAATAATAATAAAAACAATAGTTAGCCTTTATAGAGCACCAGCACAGTGTGGAAATCTTTACATGTGGGGACTGAGGAAGGGGGAGGAGGGTAGCCTCTCATTTTCACAGTGTTTTCTATCTGAGTTCCAGCAATTAGAAGACTAGGAAAAAATACTTTAATGGACCTATATTCATTAATAGGCTGATATGTAATTAAACTATGCTAAAAAAAAAAAAAAAAAAAAAAAAAAGCCTTCCTCATTTTTCCTAGCCTCTTTTCTTGACCATAACTTGAATATTTTTGTTGGTTGATCTGCCGCAAATTTTAGCAGTAAAATACCCATGACACTTCTGAAAAAGAACAAGAGTGACCATTTTATAGTTCCTAAAAGGTACCAGGCTGACACAAATGTACAGAGAAATATCTTGAGTAAAAAAATGTACAAGATTGGACGGGAAAGGTCTTTTTGCATCAGAAACTAAGGAAATAATAGAAACTTTTGGGGTGGCATCAAAAGGACTCAGGAGATAATTTAACAATGGTGTCATTGGCCAAAGATGGAATAATTTGAACACTAATAATAACAACTTCAATGGATTGAAATATGCTTAAATCCATAAGTTCACAGTGATACAAGGAGGAAAAGCTGTAGTAGTTATCTTTGTAGGATGCTAGGGAACAAACTTATTCATCTGTAAATTAACAAATAAAAGAAAAAATGAGCATTTAATGTGCCTTTTCTATATGAACTGTATCTCAGGGTCATCAAATAGTTCATGAGGAGAAATTTGTTTTTATAAAAATTTTGCACCAAATAAATGAAGACGGAATGATAGAATATCACCACTTGTCAAATGCTAGTTAATTAATGGATCTTAACAATGATCATCAATAGTTGCAACATCACAAAAAGAGAGACAACTCAAAATTGTGTCCCTACTGATAGAAGCACATAGCATCACTTGCAACTATTCTTAAAAACAACAACAACAAAAATCTATTCAAGCTGTGAGTACTTTTTTACACGGGACAGAGGAAAATGTTAAATTACACCACAGTGATACAATCATCAGAATTCAACAGTGGGAAATTCTAACCACAAGGAACAAAAAAAGAATGGAAACCTATAGTTCCCTTGGTTAGTGGATTTTTGGAAAAATTCATTCACACGTAGCCAATAAACACACTAATATCTTGGCTGCATTAGGAGACAGAAAATGTGGGAGAGCTTAGCTGACTAAACTGCACAAGCTGGGGAACATTTCCTTGTAGTTCCACTGGGCATAAAGTCTCTTAAAATATCCTTCAGAATACAATGGCACATGTAGTGATGTTGGCTTACTATCACTTCATTGCACTGCAAATAAAATTAAGTAATTGGTTTATGATATTTATTATGGCTCCAAAATACCCTCAAACTGAAAATGTCTCACATTTCCCTTACATGTGCTGTTTGGAGTAAGTAGTGGTAGATTTTCATTTCTTGATAAAATATATGGGGCACCTTTCCAAAGTTGCTCTCTACCGAAGCTCATTATTTTTAACTAATGGTGAAAAGAATCAGACCCCTAAATCAGAAAGAAGTGGAATAAAAATACAAGTAAAGACAATATAGTTGCTGCTTCATAAAATAAAATATTTTTCATTTTTTAATAATTTAGTTCCCAATGTTTATAGTAAACGCTTCAGTGTATGTAAACTACCATAAGGTGAATACCAAGGAATGAAGAAGTATTTGCAATATAAGCTTATTGTACTGCTCCCTAGTGTCTGGTTTTGTTTAGAAGCCAGTAGAACCTCTAGACTTTTGGGAGGATTTGGAATTTACTGATTAGTGAGATGCCACTGAGGAATTTTAAAAATGATCTTAGACTTCCACTTTCTTTGAAACATCTTTCTGACACCAAACGTCAACTAAAAATTCAAGATTAAGTTGTTTGAACTAAACACGTTTAGAACTAGGAAATAGACTTGTGGGATAAAGATGGGGACATGGCTGTCTTATTTATCTGGTCATAGATATAATCCTTTCATTATTTCCTCTTCTTTGGATAACACTGACAGCAACCTGATACACTCTCTGGAACTGATGCTGATCTGCCGGCTCTACAGGGCACAGAGATGGGCTCTTCATGGGGCTGTGAGTGGGAGAAGGGTGTTTCTCACTGCAGTTGCCTGTATAGGAGTTCTGCTATAGCCCTGCTATTTGCCAACTCCTCTCCAGCTCTTGACCCCAGCAGTAAACCCCACAGACTCTTGGTGTTGGAGCAACTTCCTGGCAGCCAGTCTTCTCAAGTGGCATTCCAGTCAGATAGTTCCAGCATGGGTCTGAGGGCAGGCTGTTCATGTTCCTTTCCTTTGACTTTCGTGTCTTCCTTTCTTCCCCCAGCCCTGCCCCCATTCTGAAAAGAGAAGACCAGCCACTCTGTTGATCTAAATAACTATTAAAATTGATGTCTGTACAATGGTAAATGAGATGATGTTCTTTTCTTCTTGAAGGTCCATCAGTGTTTGCAGGTGATTCACTTCAACTTTCTTTCATTTTCCTTTGGAGAGGTAGAAGCACTTCCTCTACTCCATATTTTGTTCAAAGATGGGTGGCAAATGGCCAGCACTCTCCTTTAAAGTCAACAACTAGTGATTCTAACAATTGTCTCTTTTTTCCTCTCCTCAGTTTTTAGTCTTCTGTTTATATAGACTGAGGTCTGAAGGCGCTGTGGTTAAGAAGAGGCTGCAAAGTACCAGACCTGGCAGAAACCTCTGGTTCCAATTAATTGAAACCCCCTTTACAAGGTGGGTTCTTTGACACCTCTTTGCTCTTATATATGGGTCTTAGATGCTAATTATGGATCGACAAATAAAACCTCACTCAATATACTATTGTGTTAACTTATTTTATGTTGCATACATTATGATTTCTTTTCTCCTTCAATACTACCTTTGATGAACATTTTAACTTGATTACATGGGCCTAAAAGCATTGGCAGGGAAAGCAGATAATTTTGTCTGTACAGACATGGCTAATCCTGTTAAGCCTGGGTATAGAGCCAGATTTTTATATAGATGAGCTGGTTTATATGTGGGAGGTGGGTTGGGCAGGGGTCATCTTGTTGAAAAGGAGAGGATATTGAATTCTCATTTATAGAATCCTTTAATACTTGTTGAGATAACATCAATTGTCAAAGAAGGGGAGGCTCTGTGGAAATTATGAGGGTAGGGGGAGGGTTGTAAAACTCCCTAATGCCCTTATGGTTACTACTATAGCCCCAGGCAATGAGAGAAAACTATCTCTGGGCACCTATATCAGTCCTATATTAGAATAAAAGATATTACATTCTAATGGGTAATTGAGGAGAATTTAATAAAGGAACTATTTGTAAGATGTAGGAAGCCAACAGGCACAAAGAAGCGCATGATAGCCAGTAACAGCAGGAAGCCATTAGTGGAAGGAGGGGGAAGGTTTACCAGGACCCAGAGAGAGCCACAGCCAAAGCTATAGAAAAGAAAATGAATCACTGCCAACCTATGGCCTAGCAGAGAGAGAACTGACGCCTTTCTCTTCCTTGCCTCTGACCTCCTGCTGGCACATCTTATTGGATGAACCAGACTTGTAGCCAACTGGAAGCCACAGGGAAGAGAAGCCACGGAGGCAGTCCATAAAAGTCAGTCTCCTTGGGGAGATGTCAGCGGGCCACCAGGGTGGAGAAGGGTGGAGAACGAGTCTGCAGGGACAAGTGGAAAGTAACTGCCATAGACCCACTTTTTGCCTAGAAAAAGCCTGTTTGCTAACAGATTATCCTATCACATGTCTCATGCTAGATTGAGTCTCTGACTTTTATACCACCAGCAATCAGGCCAACTTTTCATGATTTTGTGCTTCTAGGCAGAAATTTTCACAATTTGGCACATCCTTAGCTATTCCTCATATATTCATCAATGTTCTGGAAAAGAAAACAGAGAATAGGTCACTCATCATTTGGTTGAGCTAAATCCTGCACTCAGTTGACCCTATTTCATTCATTTTATTCAAGTCTGGACCTCTATTCCTTTTTCCCTTTCTTTGGCCAAGGTAGCCATCATCAATTGATCTTTGCTTCCTTTCTTGATGAGCTAAGATACAGCCTCAGAATCCTTCTTAACCTACTGCTTTAGCATCAAAATAAATTAACTGGAGTTGATGTAGGATGAAAGCATCTTTTATTCCTGTTCTATGGGTTTCCTTAAATTAAATGTTTCCTAATGTTTCCTTACTTTATTTAACAGATTCCTTTCCATTTACCCTGGAAAACATTGGCTATACCCAATGAGTTTTTTGGTTTTGTTTTTACCATATGGAATAACAGCCAAATTATCATTAATTAGAAGACTTTTTTTTTTTTTTAGTTTTCTAAATATCAGGGTCTTACACCTTCACTTTTACTATAAGTTTCTTTTCCTTTGCTTTGCATAGGCCCAGCATTCCATCCTCTGTTTTCCTTTCCTCACTATGGGACTACACTTTCCCTGTCAGACTCTGATTGGAGTTTTGTTTCGCTCGCTTAGAAGAGGCTGTTTCCACACGAGGATCCATAACAACATTGCCTCATGTTTACAGGATTCTTTGGAATGCACAAAATACTTCCATATATATTTATGAACTTCTTTCTTGAAGGCAACATTTTGTGATATAATTAAAAGATCTTGGATTTTTGGTTTATGGGGACTATATTACTCTTCAGAGTCTCTTATTATCTTACTATAGCTTTTAGTCACCTTCTTGAGAAAAATACCTTTCTACCCACAAAATCTTTCTTTTTTCCTCATATATATTTATTCAGTTACATAGGTAAATTTTGCGACTGGGCGGAGCAAGATGGCCGAATAGGAACAGCTTCAGTCTCCATCTCCCAGCGCGAGCGACACAGAAGACCGGTGATTTCTGCATTTTCAACTGAGGTACTGGGGTCATCTCACTCGGGAGTGCCGGACAATCCGTGTGGGTCAGCTGCTGCAGCCCGACCAGCGAGAGCTGAAGCAGGGCGAGGCATCACCTCACCTGGGAAGCGCAAGGGGGAAGGGAGTCCCTTTTCCTAGCCAGGGGAACTGAGACACACAACACCTGGAAAATCGGGTAACTCCTACCCCAATACTGCGCTGTAACACCGGCACACCGGAGATTATATCCCACACCTGGCCGGGAGGGTCCCACGCCCACGGAGCCTCCCTCCTTGCTAACACAGCAGTCTGCGGCAATCTAACCGCAAGGCAGCAGCGAGGCTGGGGGAGGGGCGCCCGCCATCGCTGAGGCTTAAGTAGGTAAATAAAGCCGCTGGGAAGCTCGAACTGGGTGGAGCTCACAGCAGCTCAAGGAAACCTGCCTGTCTCTGTAGACTCCGCCTCTGGGGACAGGGCTCAGCTAAAGCAGCAGAGGCCTGTCCTGACGCGAACGACTCTGTCTGACAGCTTTGAAGAGAGCAGTGGATCTCCCAACACGGAGGTTGAGATCTGAGAAGGGGCAGTCTGCCTGCTCAAGTGGGTCACTGACCCCTGAGTAGCCTAACTGGGAGACATCCCCCACTAGGGGCAGTCTGACACCCCACACCTCACAGGGTGGAGTACACCCCTGAGAGGAAGCTTCCAAAGCAAGAATCAGACAGGTGCACTCGCTG
>NC_045440.1:72732059-72761168 GCF_002776525.5 Piliocolobus tephrosceles
AAAGTTCATGTATGCATTTTCTAGGAATTTACTCATGATTTCAGAAACTTACAGTCACTTTTAATATGCATTTTTTGAGAAGTGTTCTTTTTGAGGATATTAATGTTCTAATCCCTTCTTTTTTCTTAAAGAGGAAATAACTTGACACATTTCAGCTGGTCCTTAGAGAATGAAATTTACTACAGATGAAATTTACTACATTTCCTGTGGTATATTTTATAGGGTTCTTAAAAAAAAAAAAAATCTTTTTTACCTTTTGAAAGCCTGCAGCACCAATGTCTTTCCTCCTGGACATAATTTCTCCAGGTGTTCAGGCTGAGCTTGTAAAGCCTTCTGCCATGATGAGCCTCTCTTTAAACTGGAAGCCTTCCTGAACTTTTTAAAATAATGAGACTTCACCAGGCAAATTTATGATAAAGTTCCTTTTCCTTTCAGCCAAACCCACTGAACCTCCCATCAATTCATAATTGGTCATTGGCCTGTAAGACAATGGTAATAAACAACAGAAAGTGTTTCCTAGGTGTTCTGATCTTTTTATGAGAAAGAGGAAATGACCAAGTGATTTCACCTTAGTCTATGAAGTCAAGGGATATCTTACGATGACATTATTAATCTTGAGTCTAGATTCTGGCTTCCCTCTGCTGCCCCTCCACTTTTTTCCCCCAGATCTTTGCTTCCTTTACCCCATGCCTATGAAGCCAATCCCTGTGGTATCTTAACTTGGAAATAGAGAAAAATTAGAGTTAAAATTAGAGGGTTTTGTTGTTTGTTTTTTGTTTTTTGTTTGCATCTATTAGTGTTTCTTCTGTTTCCTGAGGGGTTTCCAGAGCATGGTTAGTGCAGAGTCTGCAGCTTTAACATTCTTACGGTGTCTTGTCTCTTCTATAATTCAGGGCTACTAACGCCCCAGGGAGTGACTTTAAAACAGGAAGTTGCTCAAGCAAATTATTATCTTTAGGAGGACAGATCTATGGCCAAAATGTTGCAAAGGCCAATTGCCTGTTCTTTAGGGAGGCCAGCAGACAGAGGCACACTTCAGGAGCAGAGGAACTAAACATGCAAGGTTTCTGCTTTCTCTCATCTCTCTCTTACACCTTAGAGAAGCCACCGGCTGAACTAAAAATAAGTCACTTAAACTAAGTTGTTAAAGAGTTGTCGTATTCAATTGGGTTTGCTCATATTTTTCAGTAAAGCCGTAAATGGTTATAAACACACTCTTCATTTTCCCTGTATGTACCTACCTTGCTCATGGTTCAGTGGCGAACTTCACAAAGTCTTTTCATTCAAGTTTGACTTCTTTTTCCGCTTCATTTGCTGCCGAGAGCTCCAACTCATATGTGCTCATGCAATTGGCTCCTGCTTTTCAGGGCTGTCTGGGAGGCAGCCAGAGAGCTCAGGTGAGGAGTTAAAACATTTTGATTAAGTGTAGCCAATACCTCTGCTGCCCTTGGCCTGCTTTGATTTAAAACATTCCCGAATCTTATTTCCTATAGCCCATGACAAAAATGGGATGTACAGGGAGATCCAGAAGGCCATACGGAAACTCCCTGTACTAAAATTGGGAAGGATATACGTGGATTTAAGATTCAGTGAGATTCAGTGTTGACATTTCTTCCAGAATAAAATGGAAACATTTTATTTCACAGAACCATGAGAAAGTAAACAACAAGAAATGTGATTTGTCATAAATGTCTCTGTTGGCCCTCTGATCTGGGATGAACATGCTATGTGGGTTATGTGCTCCTGGAGTGCAAAGGCATGCTGTAGGTTGCATGTCTGCTGTGGGACCACTGTAAGGCATGGCACACAGTGGGTGTGCAAGAAATGCTTGTTGAGTAAATAGCTGCATAACAAAGTGAGTTAGTATTAAACTCCAAATACCTTTAGGCAATGGTTATAGGAAAGGGAAGTAAAAAAAAAAGTAAGAAGTGAAAAAAAAAAGAAAAAACCCTCCATTCAATTCAGTTTCTCCAAGATAAATGGACAAGTGATCTTCAGTAGAAGATGAACCTGAGGTTCCAGATTCTTCCAAGCTCATTCCACTTACAATTTTTGAGGTAAAAAGCTTCTTTTAAAAACAAAGTATAACACTATGAAAACACTAAATGTTTGATGTGGAAACCTTTTCAACATCAGTAAAAAGAACAAAATCAAAAACAGGGAAATGGTTTTAGATTTCCTTGGACATTTTAGAATTTAAAAGAATTGCCCATACATGAATAAAATCAGATTTTCATCAAAAGACTTTTAAGCAAAACTTCACACTTTTCTCCATAAAACAAAACAAATATTTTTCAGAGTAATATTCTCTTACACAAAAGATTTTCACAAATCATTAGAGTGTTCCATGTGAGGAAAATAAAATTCAAAATTATTCAGTAAAGTATTTTTCTTTCATTTTTTATTGCTACTATGAATAATAAAGCATTAAAGAGGATGAATGACTATAGATGAAAGTTAGCCTGCCAAACAGAAAGAAAAAAATTCTTTTAATGTTTTGGTCACGAACTCTGACAATGATAAATCACTTTTCAACAGCTGCAGACAGCTGTTAAAGTCTGGAGCCTAAAACGCTTAATTGGGGAAGTGTGTTAAAAGTTAAAGGGCCAGAGTCCTTCTAGGTTATCCGAAGACTTTCTTTGACGGACTATAATAGTGATTTCCAAGGTTACAGAAGAACACTTTTTCTACATTCATTAAACTAAAAATTTTAGCTTGCCAAATGTAAAGTATGATAGATATATAGATATAGAAATATAGATATCCAGAAATTGACATAGATACAGATTGGAAATAAGAGTCAGTGAACAATAAAAGAAGGCAGGCACTCAAACTCATATTTGGTGATGAGATCAAGATTACCGGTACTCTTTTATTTCAGATGTTTGAACTGGCCACTCCTAGTCACTTAATGTGGGCATTATTACAATTAATAAATTTGCTCAGGTTTAACTATTTAGTGATGATTGCCAACCCTACTCAAATTAGCAAAGCAGGAAATTTAAACATTTTGAATACTCTTTTTGTGTATTGCTTGGTTTTTATTTTGACAATGTTTGGGCAGTGAGATACCTCAGTTAGTTTAGAGATTTCTTCACTTCAAATCTGTCTTCATTAGGATATTTCAAACCCATTTGCAGACATAATGTTTTTTCAAGACTCACAATTGCTGAAATAGCATCCCTTCAAAGTAGCCTTTGTTGATTGCACGTGGCTTTTAATCCAAAGTGTATTCTGAAGTAAAATACATATATAAATATGAATTACATGTATATAAATATTTATATCAATACGAATTACATGTATATAAATATTTATATAAATATAAATATTACATTTATAGAAATATGTTTCTATAATATTCTTATATATTTATATATAAGTATATATATTCTGCTAAGCTCTCAAAGAGTTGATCTGATGGTTTTACTTTATTTTTTGCCATGGGTACCAAGTATATAAAGTTAAACATCATATATCTGTTTGAAGAAGGACATTTCCCATTGAGTAACTGTCGGTAGGTCATTTCTCCTCTGTAAAACTCCTGACATTCAGGAAAGGGAGTAGTTCTGTTTCACACTCCGTAGCAAAGGTGATCTCTGGGAATTGTTTGCTGAGTAATTTGCTGTTACACAATACATCATTTTTATTGGTAATAAGGCAGATGTCACCAACAGCTCAGTTTGTCCAAGGCTAGCTCTGAAATTTCCTTTAAGACATTATGCTCCCAATCAGGCAGAAAATTGTCGTCAGCTATGGCAGATTGAAAGATCATATTGCAGTGTCCAAGGACTGTTTATGACTTTACCAGCTATACACAGAGTGGGTGGTGAAGAGTGGCCTCGAGTAAGAGTATTTGTTCCAGTTATGATGCATCTGGAAACATGATTACTGTTTGTAGTGTATAAAATTCTGGCAGAAAGGTACCATAAAAATATGTTGTGTAAAGTTTGTATTTTGTGAAACAGATGGATTCATATCAGGGATAGAAAAATAAAAAAAGAGTCACCCACACATCAGTAAAGGTCTTTATATAAAATTTTCTATTTGAAGCAATTCTATGTATTGCTCTAAAAGATTCCAGGATGAATGGCTTTAAATTAAAACTCTTCATTGCTAATTTTAATTATGTTTGCACATTTTGTTTTTGAAATCCCATGGGCCATTCTTTTTTTTTTTTTTTTTTTTTTTTGAGACAGTGTCTTACTCTGTCACCCAGGCTGGAGTGCAGTGGTGCAATCTTGGCTCACTGCAACCTCCGCTTTCCGGGTTTAAGCAATTCTCCTGCCTCAGCCTCCCCAGTAGCTGGGATTGCAGGTACCCACCACCACCCCTGGCTAATTTTTGTAGTTTTAGTAGAGATGGGGTTTCACCATCTTGGCCCGGCTGGTCTTAAACTCTTGACCTCAGGTGATCCACCCGCCTCAGCCTCCCAAAGTGCTGGGACTACAGGCTTGAGCCACTGTGCCTGTCCATGGTATCATGATTTCTACTCTAGTACTTCAAAAAAGCTCAAGCCCACTTCAAATTTGGGATAATATTGTACCAATATTCTGCACCAAATTTTAAACTTTACTCTTCTATAAATGTGTAAGGAACTTGTCCCAATACTCAAATAACTAATTGCAGGAGAGTTGGATTATAAATTTATTGTATTGGAATCAACCTAAATGCCCATCAATGGTAGAATGGATAAAGAAAATGTGGTACATATACACAATGGAATACTATGCAGCCATAAAAAAGATTGAGATCATGTCTTTTGCAGAGACATGGATAGAGTTGGAAGCCATTACCCTTAGCAAACTAATGCAGGAACAGAACACTAAATAGCACATGTTCTCACCTATAAGTGGGAGCTAAATGATGAGAACACATGGACACACAGAGAGGAACAACATACACTGGGGCCTATTGGAGGGTAGAGGGTGGGAGGAAGGAAAGGATCAGAAAAAATAATTACTGGGTACTAGGCTTAATACCTGGGTGATGAAATAATCTGTACAACAAATTCCCATGACACAAGTTTATTTATATAACAAACCTGCATATGTATTGCTGAACTTAAAAATTAAACTTTAAAAAATAATAAATGCATTTTATGTATTATCACAAGCGTGGTAAGACGGCCCATGTCTACCATTGTGCCAAACCATACATTCTCTTGTTGCCTCATTATTTACAGTGTGTTGATCACTATGCATTTGCAAAGCCGACACTAACTATTGTAAAGACATATACCCTAATACTGCCATGACTTAATGAAATAAAAGTTTGCTTTCTCTCGCACCACAGTTCAATGTGGCTGTTCCTGGTCAAGTGTTTCTACCCCAAGTCGTGATTCAGGGACCCAGGCTTCTTCAGTCCTGCAGTTCCACTATCCTCAATATGTGGCTCCCAAAGTAGCCCAGTGGATGAAATACACTAAGGAAAGTAGAGAAGGGAGGTGTTTGGGATACACATCCCATTTGCCCACGTCCCATTGGTCAGAACTCAATCGCACAGTTTGACCTATATGCAAAATATGCTGAAAAATATAGTGCCTCATTGGATACTTGCTTGTCAGCAGCTCCATGCTATGAAAGGAAACAGGAAATTTCAGTGGCCTACTAGTCATCTCTGTCAGAGCAGAAAGATTTTGGGTTCTCACCCTCTCTCTCTTTCAACACCCAACACTTGTTTACTTGTTATAGGGATCAGAAAATGAGGCAAGACTTTTGATAAAAATAAATGCAAAGAGCAAATTAGAAAACTTTTATTTTATGGAACTTGCTTGACATTTTGAATTAAGTAGAGTTCTTTGACTGGTTTAGCTTTTCAGATAGTCAGCTTGTTAATGATTAAGAATTTAAGGATTGAAAATGAATGTAAGAAAATATTTATACCTATATCCATTTTCCCTCCACCCTCCCCAATCACCAACCAGGCTGCAAGCTCATAGATTGTGGCACATTATTCTTCTCAGGGTTCAAAATGTCTAGCACATGGTATTTGCCAAATAATTTTTGAATGTCTGCCTAAGTGCACACATGGAAGAAGGAGGAATTGTGGGAGTGAGTACACAAAGAAACTTAGCCTTGTTTCCTGATGGAGACTTTTTCCAATAATTGATCACAAATGAATTAGTTAAAATGTTTTTTAATTCGATTTTGTAAAAAAAAAAAGAAAAAAAAGGTAGGGTACGGGTACAAATTTAAATTTAAAAATAAACTTTTGACCAACAACCCTGGCTCGTGCCCGTAATTCCAGCATTTTGGGAGGTTGAAACTGAAAGATCACTTGGGGTCAAGAGTTTGAGATTAGCCTGGCCAACATAGCAAAACCCCATCTCTACTAAAAATACAAAAAAGTAGTGGGGCATAGTGGCATGTGCCTATAGTCCCAGCTACTCGGGGGGCTGAGGCATAAGAATCGCTTGAACCTGGGAGGCAGATTGCAGTGAGCTGAGGTTGCACCAGTGCACTCAAGCCTGGGCAACAGAGTGAGCCTCTGTCTTGAAAAATAAATAAACCTTTAAAAGATATGTAGGTGCTAGCATTGAAGTTTCCAGGAACAAGAAGCAATGAAAGCAAAAAAAAAAATTTTCATCATGCAGATTACTAACGCTTATCAAGTTAAAAAATAAGGTATGGCAAAGATTTTGCAAAGGCATTTTTAAGTGGTGAACATGAAAAGAGCAATAACTGCAACACTTAGGACATATGAAAAAATATTTTTTAAAAAACAAACATTTCTACAGCAACAACACAGACAATCCAAGAAACTGAAATGGAAATATGTATGCCAAGATGGGAGAAAGTTGTCATTGATTCCTCAAGGATGAGTCTAAAGATCTAGCTAAGACATGTAAGAGTAAATCTACAGAAAATGGAAAGCCATGCTATGTAGAGGGGAAAAAAGGACAAATAATAGTGTTTTTATGTATTTACATAGAAAAAGGAATAAATAAAAAATTTACCTTAAAAATACAAATTAAAGACAATGCTTTTTAAATAAGAAGGAAAATACTTTGTGTAGGACAGTATTTTTGTGTAGGAAATCATTTCATACAATCTAGGTTAAAAATAATTGGCCAATGTCTTTGAAAAGGCAATGGCTAGAGATGGGAAAGAACCAGCACTGTGCATAGTTTAGAAAAAAAGTGAAAAATCTTACCTTTTGTTACTAGGTAAATAGGGAAAAGAATCAAAACAAAATGCATTTGCACTCACAGACATTAAGGGTCTACAATAACGAAGAACAAATTCTGTCAGGCTGTGCAAATATCTGCCTAAGAAAAAAACAAAGCCAGTGCATGACTAAGAGAAGGATTTCACAGCTACTTTACTCAGCATGTCATTAGCAAACTCAGAAAAGTACCTGAGACCACTTACCTTAAGTATTTTCACACCTATAGCTTTGCTTTTTGAGCAAATGAGTGGCAGCAAATCAGTATCAATCTTAGAAACATCACAGTTGATGTTTTGCAGGTTGGTCCTGCAAAACTCATACTATTTTCAAATGATCTTCCATGCTACTTTTATAGAGAAACCACAGACGAGTCTCACTTGATTTTGCAGCTACCCTGCATCATTCCTTCATAGCACTTATCTTGATTGTAATTTAAATCACTGTTGGATGTGTTGATGTGTTTAATATCTATCTGTCCCACTGGACTCTTGTCTCATTTATTGCTATATTTCCAGTACGAAACATGGTCTCTGGCATATAATAGACTCCCAGTAAGAGTTTAAGTGGAGGAATGATCTGAGGGCTGGAAGAATGTTCTACCCTTCACTTTGTTAACCCCTTCTCATCTCTCAGATGTTGACTTAAGGGTGTATTTCTCAGGGAAGCCTTCCTTGCTCCTCTCGACTAGGCCAAATCTACTTGTAACATGGTCCCTTAGCCCTGTATTCTTTCACTGCTCTTATCAAAGTTGCAATTTTACATTTATTTATGTAATTATTTGATTATCTCTTTCCTCAATAATCTATAAGCTTTATGAGGGTAATTTATTTTATTCATAGAACCTAGCATAGTAATCAGCCTATAGTTGGCTTTTAATTTATGTAATTCTTCAGCATATAATTGGTTCAAATAAAAGAATGAAGGAACAAAAAAATGTCTAAGAATGAATGAAGAGATGAGATATATGTATGAAGTTTGCCACTGAACATATCCTGACTCGGGATAGTTTATTTATATATGCTTAAAGATAATACAAATTGAAAGTAATCTTTTAAAATTGACATGGTAATGGCAACAAATTATAATAACATAATAAAGGTAAAATATAAGATACACAATACACTGATGAGAAAAATATGCATTTGATACATATTTTCTAGATATAAGTGAAGTCAGTTTGCCAAACAGATTAACAACAGTTAAAGCCCAATACTGAGATCCAAATATTATGTTAGAAGAGTAAGTTGAGCACTGTGCTGAATGCCCACTCAAAAAGAAAGATGTCCATAACTGGCTAAACAACTGCAAATAGCTAAAGAAAACTTGAAGCCAATTATAGGGAGTATCAATCAGTAGAATGAATGAAGGCTTGAAAATTAAGCCTTAAGAAAGATGTTAAATGGACTAGTATAATTGAACTTCAAGAACAGGAGAAAGGAACAGCACCCTCACGTAAAATTTTTTACAGTGAGACTTTAGAGCTATTTTCCAACTCCCCTATTGCCAGAGCAATAAAAATGAACAAAATACTGCAGGTGGGACTTCTGTTAGAAGTATGGATAAGTGTTTGAGGTTGAGCTATTCAGACCTTGAACTAACTTATTAAGGACACTGTGTCTCTCTGAAAAATTCCTAGGGACAGGTCTACCCTTACTGGGATAAAATGATTTAGAAGTCGTGAGAGCAGGTCCAGGACAAAGGCTTTGTGATCTCTCCAGTGCCCTCAACCTCTGCACTGAAGAATAGTGGGGTTTGGATAATAAAAGAGGGTTTTTTCAGTGGAAATCTCATATTTCTTCATTATAAGTCTGCTCTGCATTCACCCACATGATCTGCCTACTTCGTTTGTGAAGCACCTTATGGAGTTTATAACTAAATGAGAAATCATAGCATATTTATCCAGAATATGAGTGATAATGAAGAATTATCAGTTCCTACAGCATCCAATGGGGATCGTTTTACATTTGGGGTGGGGAATTATAAATTGAGAATTGAAGGAAAAATCAGAAATGGACTAAAATTGGTACCAAGGTCATGAAAAGGAATGTTTTCAAATGTTGAATATCTGTTGATTTAATCTACCGAGCACCAAGTGTCCGAGTATTGAGAAAGCAAGAGCTTCTTTGTCCTGAAATTTTCAGATGTCATGAGTGGCCTTTATCATGATGAAATATAGAATTTCTACATGATAAGCTAGTTCACTTTATTTATTCCTTCAGCATTAATTGAATATTAACTGAGCCCTTATGTGCAAAGTGATAGTGGTATACTCTGTGAAACAAGAAGTTTCAAACAGGAAATCTTCCCTAGTGAGGTTTGTAAACTAACCTTTCTTTGATCCAATGTATCAGAGACTAGTTTAGCAAACTAGAAACTATCTATGTTTATTCTATCCTAATGTAACTAAACTCATTTATTTATAGGTTCATTCAATCAATACATATTTATATCTCCTTTAATAAATATTTGTTAGTTGAATGAACCTATACATAAATAAGTTTATCCACATGTATATGTACATATATTTACATCTATAAACAAATGAGTTTATTTACATCTCTTATCTCAAAGAGCTTTTGGTTTAGTAGGAAAGAAAATCAGTACACACCAATATCTATCTAAACCAATATCTGAAATATCGGGTAACTTAATTTCAGTGCCTGAGGCCAATATTTACCTTAGGTTGGCTCTGAACACTGATTTCCAACCCATTTCTCCTTTGTTTTTCTAATCTACCTTATAAAGTAGAAAACCAAATAATTGAATTTGCAGCTACCATTGCAGTTAGGGGTGGCAATAAGACTTTTCCAATGAGGCAAAGTCTTCTGAGCATATTCTGTAAAAGATTTTGCTTTCCAGAGTAGAGCAGGAGTAAAGTGCAGTCTTTTGTTGTCCTTCCTTTACCTTCCTTGTCTGGGATGTAACATGATACCTGGAAATGCAGCAGCCATCTTGTGTTGACATCATTATTTTCAGCCAGATGCACTGCTAACTGGCACAGTGTTAAATCACTCTGGTACACATTAAGCTACTATAGTGGTTCAAGGAGAAAAAGGAGTAACCAGCAAAGCCTTCACGGGGTGTTTTAGTCTGTTTGTGCTGCTATAACAGAATAACTGAGACTGAGTAATTTGTAAGTGATAGAAATATATTTTCTCATAGTTGTGCAGGCTGGGAAGTCCAAGATCAAAGCACTGGCAGGTTCAGTGCCTGATAAAGAGCCATTTCTTATTGATAGTACCTTGTTATTGCATCTTCACATGCAGGAAGGTAACAGAGAAAGAGTGAAGCAACTCTCTGAAGCTTTGAATTCATTCATAAGGGCATAGGCCTCATGGCTTAATCACTTCCCAAAAGGTTTTACCTCTTAATACTGTAATATTAGGAATTATATTTCAACATGTGAATTTTGGGTGTTACACAACATTCAAACAATAGCATGGGGAAAGTCGCATTCGTTTATAGAACTCGAAGACTCATTTCTTCTATTAGGCTGTAAGCTCTTTGAGAGAGGCAAATGAATCTTTATCTTTGTATGCTTGTGCCAAAAAGTTGCAAAAGAGTTTAGCACATAGGAAGTTCTTATAAATGTTTGTTAGATAAATATAATAGACATCATGATACTCCTCCACGCACACCTTAATGGATCAAGGTTAGATTACCATCTGGGGACATGCCTTTTGCACAGTCCAATTGGGTAAGACTTCTCCAAATTAGAGTAACATAGAACTATTTTAAGGCCACGAAGCAATTGATGAACCACATAAACTATATCAATATCTCAAATCAACATAAATTATATATCATTTTCTTCTAAGTTTTTCCAGTTTTGCAGTTGTAGGAATTGGTACACAGTGGCTCAAAATAAACAAATCAATAGGTTACTAGAAATTCAGTCAACTAATTTTGCCTTGATTTTCTCTGGTATAACATGAAATATACTTGAGCATTTATTGAGTCTCTATTGTGTTTTAGACACTGTGCTTGGTGCTGGGGATTTAAAGATTAATTGTCCCAACTCTTCAGGAACTCATTGTTCATTGTCAAAAGAAGCAAGTGAATAGACAAGATACCATAGTTTCTATGATACGAGCTTGTTCTGATATAACAAAGTCATGGAGGAGGAATTCCAACAAAAGCTTTATAAAAGTTTGTGCCTGACTGTGAGGACATTAAATGAACTGACAGTGAGGTCATTAAAATGGGGTTTGCAATTTTACTCACTAGTTTTTGGAAAATAAAATATCCTTCATACTTTATTAACTAATAATAACATCCCTAATTGCCTTTTATTATGAATAATAACTTTGAATTGTTTTCTATTAACAGGACATCTGTGCCCTAAGTGGAATGGTAGAGACCATTAAAAAATTGTCTCGAAAACATACAGCTGATATTTTAATGCCATGCATTGTAAGTACAGGTCAATCTTGCATCAATAGGAATTTATTTTTAGAATGTAAAAATCACACTTATTATAAAGGAGTCTTAGAAAACATCCAGCCCTGGGGCCTGTGGCAATGCTCCCAAGGATACTATTGAAATAAGATTCTGGTTTAGTCATTTTAAGAAACAATATTTTATTCAGGTGATCTGTAAATAAAAAATATATTTGCATATTTTTCTTCCTAAGAAAAAGTAACATGTAAATGTATTAAAATAATAAAATTGTTTATTTTATACTCTACTGAAGGAAAGAGATGATGAGAAGAACTTAGAAGTAAATGAATTCTTCATTTGACTTTAGCTGTTGAGTCACCCCCTAATTATTCCTAAAGTGGTTCCTACAAATAGCACAGCTCTGTTTTGAGATCCTGGGAAGCACAAGGCTCTTTGCTTCAAGTCCTTTGACATCCGTCCCCACCTCCCACCCCTCGACCAACCCCAAGTATCTTTTCATTCAACACCCCGAATAGCAAATGAGTTTCTTTTGTCTAACATCGTCTAGACAAATACTGGGGGCAGGGAGGATCTGGAGATTGCTGTTTTGAGTGTGATAATTGAGGCTGTATTAACTTACTACATACCAGTTCTTACTAAAGAGTTTAAAATTGCTAATGTAAATCCACTTATTTCAATGAAACTTTAGTGCTTAGTTGTCCATTATCTAATGGTGCCTGAACATTATGAATATTTTTTAACAGAAATAATCTCCTGTGTGGCTTGTGATGAATATCTTACTGTTTAAGTCTGTTCTTTCACAAAGCCCTAAAAATACGTGGCACACTTCTGCTATTGGGGCTGACTTGAAAGCAGAAAGCCTCATTATATTCCTGAATTTTAACTAAAATGTGGGCTTTGTTTTCACACTTC
Source organism: Piliocolobus tephrosceles (assembly GCF_002776525.5). Lineage (NCBI taxonomy): Eukaryota > Metazoa > Chordata > Mammalia > Primates > Cercopithecidae > Piliocolobus > Piliocolobus tephrosceles. The sequence continues at coordinate 72,744,543 of NC_045440.1, forward strand.
TGGCAGAGTTTTTCAGCTTCAACAAGGATTTAATAGTATTTTTATTCACAGGGAGTACTAAGGATTCCTTGAGGCTCAATTACAGGTGGACATAATAGATGACCTCGTAAACTTGCTGGCATTCTGAATCTACTCCTGGGAACTGTCAACTGGATAATGAAAAAATATGTTTGGGGGTTCAGCTGTGATTGTTTTCTGTGCACACACACACATGTATGTTGCTATTTGTGTGTATGTGTAGGTGTTACTGTATGTGGGTGTATGTATTAATGTATATTGGGGTGTGTATGTGTTAGTGTACGTCAGTGTGTTGGCACATGTGTTACTGTATGTGTATTAGTGTGGGTGTTAGTGTGTGTGCTAGTATATGTGTGTTGATGTGGATGTAAGGGTATGTGTTGGTGCATGTATGTTAGTATATATATGTATATTAGTGTGTGTTGGTGTGTTAGTGTATGTGTTAGTATGCATATATGTTAGTGTATATGTTGGTGCATGTTAGTATGTGTTGGTATATGTGTATATATTAATGTGTGTTAGTATATGTGTGTGTTGGTGTGTCTGTGTGCTAGTGTATGTGTTGGTGTGTGTGTTAGTGTATATGTTGGTGTGTGTTTGGTATATGTATGTGTATTTGTGTGTTGATTTATGTGTGTTGGTGGGTCTCTGTGTTAAGGGTATGTGTTGCTGCATGTGTGTTGGTATATATATGTATATTGGTGTGTGTGTGTATTGCAAAAACGGGGGTCAGGATAAACTGTGAAACTTGATGGCTATATTCTTTATTTTTATTTTTTTCATAAAAATGCCAGTTGGACATGTTCACTAAAGCTCTGGGTAAAGAAGTTGGAAGGAAAGCTATGAATTGAGAGAAAGTGAGAGCTACAGTGAGGAGAGAGAGCATGACTTAAGTAGGAAGGGAAAGGAGAGAGGAAAAAGAAAGAAACCACGGGAGGATGGAAAGGGAGAAACCTCACCCGGGCCCATGGGAGTCTGGCTTCTTCACGGGAGCTACTTACCATAGAGCACGTGACGAAAAACGATTGAAAGATCAGGTTCAATCACATGCGCTGAAGTCCATCTCACCTCCAGTTCTGTCTTGCTCCGCTTTTGAGGACTGTTAATGGTCAGCCTGATGAAGGGCAGTGGGTAGAACCAGAGCGCCGAATGCTTCTGAGCTGCGTGCTGGCTCCTGGGAGTTGACAACATTCTCCTGCCCATGAAGCGTCAGCCCCAGAAAGAGCTGGGAGAGCTGCCCTGGGGAGTCATTCTGTGTGCATTAGAGGAGTCGGGGTGAGGGTGGAGGTGATTACAGGGAACAACAGAGAAAAAGAAAAGTATAATTTATAATTTCCCCTTACACTGAATGGCTTTGTAGCTGCTGAATACTGCTACCTGTTTTCATACTGAGATTTACCATTATTTTAATGGCATATGTACTAGTAAAAAATTTTAGTCAAATAATTTGTCTACATAAAAAGTCTGTAAAAAGCCTTGCCTTGCAAAATAAAATAAACTGTTAATTGAATTTAAAGATAATAAGGGTTAGAAAAATAAGGAGCATGTTTACAGGGATAAATGTTCATTGCAAACAGGAAAACGTGGTTTCAACTAAACTAAGGTAATTAACAACAACACAAAAATGCCAAAGGATTTGGAGAACCGAAACAAAAACAAAACGCCTCAGAAGGGTGATGCACCTTCCGACTCTCCCTTCCTCGTGCTCAGCCCCCACGTCAATCACCTCCTCTCAGCGGTCACTAACCTGGCTATTTGTCTGTTTCCACACTACTGCATCACAAAACATCATGCCCACTTGCCTGGAAAAGATAATATCTCACACATATGGGTCCTGCCTTTGATCTCTGTGGTCGAGCTGGAGGTCAGAGGCCTGCCTTCTTCAGGCCCTTACTTCAAATGATTCCTTTCATTTACTGAGAAACCAAACGTTAGAAGGGCAAAGGCAGAAAAAATAAAGCCATGATTTAATAGCAATTTATGTGTTTGGCCTATTTCGGGTTGTGTTTTATTCTCTTTGGGTCACATCTAATCCTCATTCCTCACTGTTTCCCTGTCCTCCTCCCCCATCATTTGTTTGTTCTGTGGTCTGCAGACAAATTGGCACTCCAAGGATGCTCTCCCCTGGAACCAATCTTGTGCCATTTTGTCTTTCCTAAAGATAGCATTCAGAAACTGAATTCCTTGTCTCTCATTGACAACATATCAAAGTCAAAAAGGACAATTATAGAGGGGGATCTTGTACATTTAATGTTTTAAACTGTGCATATAAGTGGCTTTCTTAAATTCACCTGACTCCTTGAGGGAATGTTCTATTTGAACACAAATGGGGAAAGAAAGTAGATGATGGAGCAAGTTTGACCCAAAATTGAAGTCGAACTTAGACGTGGAAAACATTTGATAATATCTTCTCTTTCGTGAATCTTTAAAATAAAAATGATAATATCTAAAGGTGCTTCAGATTTTAAAAGTCTGAATTTCAATGTAAGATAAAATGAATTATTTTACAGCTATTTTGCAAGGTTATTAATAACCACCATAACATTGTCCTTCACTTGTATAATAACATGGAACGTTCATATGTGTTGAGGGCATCCCATGCACCCAGCACTGTAGAACGTGCTTAGTCTGTGTCATTTCAATTTATCCTCCAATAAGCCTCTTAGCTCAATATTATTCCTCTTATAGAAATGACAAACAGTTAATTAGAGTTAAACACAACAAAAAGTAAACCGGTTTGATTCCCATGGAATTGACAATTCCCTGAGGGAAATGGACTAGAATGGATGAATTTTACTAAAAGAATTCGAAAATACTGTACTAGGCTTTCACAATGGAAGGACTGGAAAGCTCAGTTCAGTGCTGCAATGCTTGTATCATGGTAACTCTCTGCTTTCACTGCTAATAATGGAGGCAGCCTTGATGAGAATGCTGGAGTGAAAGAGAAGTGGAATCCCAGTGTTGATCTGAGCCATATGCCATGGGTGAGATACAGAACTCTGGGCCCCAGTTTCTCTACAATGTGGATATAAAGAGAGTACTTACCTCACAGGGCTGTTCTGAGGATTAAATGACACATGTGATACTCTTAGTCTAGTGCTTTCCATATGCCAATATGTGTGTGTGTTCTGTATAACCATATATATTCTTTATACCTATAGCCTAACATTTATTTTATATTTCCTCTCCCTCTCTCTCTCTCTGTGTGTGTGTGTGTGTATATATATATATATGTAGATCTCTCTCTATATAGAGATCTCTGTCTGTATACATGCATCTACATATCTCTCTATATCTGTATCTCTGTATAAGAAATATATACAGTATCTTATATATATATAAGATATATACAGTATCTTATACATACTGTATCAGTATGTATAAGAAAAAACACAATGTATATAGGGTTCAGTACTATCCATGGTTTTAGGCCTCTGCTGGTGGTCCTGGAACATATCTTCCATGGATAAGGGGGAACTACTCTACTAGCTCTGTCACTTACTAGATGTGGAACTATAAGCAATTTCTCAATATCTATATTTCTCTATATATCTATACAGGATAGATATAGGCATATAAATATAGATGTATATGTGTAATAAGATAAACTTGGAGACTGACTCTTTTGCCTCTCCAGTAGATAGCACTGTTGGGTACAGGCTGGGACTCACGGAGATACAGCAGTCATGCAATATAATAATCAAGATTTTTGCACCTCGACGAGATAAAGGGGAAAAATTAGATTATTGACCATTATGAGTGGTTAGCTTATAGAGACTTAGAAAAGAAGCATATAGGAGCAAAGTTTCTGACATTGCATTGCCTAACTATAAAAATCAAAAACAGAGAAGTCAGTTAATCCAGTCTGAGAAGGTTTATATATACAGCAGGAGGGCAAAGGCACTGTCCTAGAGATGCTGACTGGGACACAAGAAATCCATTGAGGACAAAGCCATATTCAACTTTCTGTCAATAAAACAGGCAGGGGTATGGCAGTTAAGAGCCTGGACTTTGGAGCCAGGCAAGCTTGGTGTAAATATAGTAGTTTCCCCTTATCTGAAGTCCAAAATGGGGGAGTAGAGTATAATAAAATATTTGGAGAGAGAGGGAGATCACGTTCACATAACTTTTTTCACAGTATATTGTTAAAATTGTTCTGTTTCATTATTAATGTTGCTAATATCTTACAGTGACTAATTTATAAATTAAACCTTATTATAGGCACACATATGTATTAGTCTGTTCTCACACTGATAATAAAGACATACTCGAGAATGGGTAATTTATAAAGTAAAGAAGTTTAATGGACTCACAGTTCCACTTGGCTGGGGAGGCCTCACAATTATGGCAGAAGACAAGGGAGAAGCAAATGCGCGTCTTACATGGCAGCAGGCAAGAGAGAACATGTGCGGGGGAACTCCCATTTATAAAACCATCAGATCTCCTGAGACTTATTCACTACCACAAGAACAGCATGGGAAAGACCTGCCCTCATGATTCGACTATCTCCCACCAGGACCCTTCCACAACACATGGGAATTATGGGAGCTACAATTCAAGATGAGATTTGGGTATGGACACAGCCAAACTATCAGTATGTATAAGAAAAAACACAATGTATATAGGGTTCAGTACTATCCATGGTTTTAGGCCTCTGCTGGGGGTCCTGGAACATATCTTCCATGGATAAGGGGGAACTACTGTACTAGCTCTGTCACTTACTAGATGTGGAACTATAAGCAATTTCATCAACCTCTCAGTACCTCCATTTCCCCAACAGATTCCTCAATACATCTTGAAGTGAGGATGAAATGAGTTAATGTAAACAAAGCACCTTCAGCATTGCCTGGCACAAGGCTAGTGCTCAATGACCATTCACCACATAGAAGTCAGATACTAGACAGGGTCCTCTGAGTGGATTCATCTCAGTGTCTAGAGAAGAGGATGTTTTTCAAAGCTTTCTCTGCAGGCTGTCAGAATCTACTGTACACTATATTAGCAAGAAAAGCCACAGAATTGGGAGGGGGCTACATGAGCCTTCCAGAGTTTTCTAGAGTCTGACTTACTCGTTGCTGAGTTCTGAGAGGGGTAATCACTCCTTGTGCCAGCCAGGGTCCCATTTGCTGCTCTGCTCAGACCAGAGTCTCCTGAGTAAAAACCTAGGAATGAATGATCTAGGAATGGCCTAAAAGCTAAGGATGAAAGAGTCCAGGGAATTGTCCAACTAAGGTGTGATAGGATTATAGATGTTCAGGAAACAGAGTTGATTGGGAGTCAATATATGTTTTTATTGGACTATTCCATGAAGGTATAAGATTTAGAAGAATTTTGAAGGGTCAAATTGTTTTCACTCATAGGTGGGAATTGAACAATGAGAACACTTGGACACAGAGTGGGGAACATCACACACCAGGGCCTGTTGTGGGGTAGGGGGAGGGGAGAGGGATAGCATTAGGAGATATACCTAATGTAAGTGATGAGTTAATGGGTGCAGCACACCGACATGGCACATATATACATATGTAACAAACCTGCATGTTGTGCACATGTACCCTAGAACTTAAAGTATATATAAAAAAATAAAGACTCAGTGCAACAAAAACATTGAAAATGTCTCATTAATTTTTTATATTGATTACATGTTGCAATTACAATATTTTGCATATGTTAGGTTAAATAAAAATACAATCGTAAAATAAAATTAAAAAAAAGAATTTTGAAGTATGAATAGCAACCTAAGGCTAATATAAACATAGAAAATGAGTTTCAGTCGCAAGATGACCACTGAGCAAAGAAAACAAAGAATACCGTTTGTTAGCAGTGTACAAGGTTTACGGGTTCATGCCACAGGAGCTATACTCAACTGGCAGATTTGTGATTGAAAAGCCTTTATGAGTATAGAGTTTATGGGTTAACTTCTCCCTTCGTCTTGAAAGGAGTGACTCCCATGTGTTAACATCTTGGAGGAGTGAGTAATTACAAGATTAGCCTCAGGTTCTCCTAGAATTAGAGGGAAGTAAATGCAAAGGAGATGTAGACAGATGCTCCTTGACTTATGAAGGAGTGACATCCCAAGAAACTCATTTGAAAATATGATGAATCAACGCTGCATTTAATGCTGGCAACACAGCGACAATTATTGATGTACAATGGTTGACTTTTGATTTTTCAACTTTATGATGGTGTAGAAAACAATATATATTCAGCAGAGACTGTAACCCCATCATGTGTTGTAAGAAACTCCTTGAATTAAGATGGGGTTAAGTTCTGATAAGCTCATCAGAAAGTGGAAAAATAAGTCAAACCATCCTAAGTCAGGAAATGGGTGTACATTAGGAAAACATGTTACAAATCAGAGGTGCAGTGTTGAGGCCACAGACAGGGAAAGACAGTTCTTTTCCAGATCTTGGTTGTACCAGCTGAACTCTGTTTCTCAGGTGTGCATTCCAAAGTTGGAAATGCTGCACAAAGGGATTAGGTTCGCAGCACCTGTGATAGCCTAAGCTCTCGCTGACCTTGGAACACAAGAAGATAAGCTTCCCAGTAAGGAATTCTTACTTATGACTTGCTTGAATTGAGCCCAGTGCTGCTTTCTCTCACTTTTCAATTACCAGTGAGTCATCTTTCTCACTTGTTTTTAAAGTAACTTTTCTGTGGCCTTACCCAGAACCCTGTGCGATTCATTCAGGCTCACTCATCTCCCCACATACAGGTTTGAGGTCCTCTTTCCCACCTGCTAGTCGTTAAAACAATTATATGGTTAGGCGCTCACAAACAAAGCAATTAATAATGTACCTGGGTCATATTACCTCCCAGTCCCATATGCAGGGGGATGAATTATGTCCTTGTCTTATTTAGGAGCTGTGTCTCTGGAATAATGGTGCGCGCGCACACACACACACACACACACAGTGGAAAAGGGGGTGGGGGATTTTTTTGACTTCTCTTGTCCAGACACCTAAGTCTCATAACTCTTCACCTGGCAATATGCTCTTGGGCCAGTTTGTCTGACATTAACATTTACTTTTAAAATCCTGTGCTTGTTTCTTTTTTCTCCATTGTGTGTAAGTTCCTTTAGTTCATTAATTCATTATTTAGCACATACTTTCTGAGTAGCTACCATTCTTGGTGCTGTGAGTACAGCCATAAGTAGGCAAAGTTCTTGTCCTCCTGGAGCTAATGATCTCCTGGCTATGTGGTCTGGTTACAGGAGTACTTTGCAAGTCAGAGGAAAAGTTTTTCAAGCGTGCATAGGATACTTTTTAGTTTTTTTGGTAATAGTATGAATTATGATACCAGTTATCATTTGTGCCATGCTTTGTAAGTTGTAAAGCATTCTGGTCCTGTCATTTGATTTTGTTACTCCCTATAGGAGGCACTGTCTGCTGGGGCTGGCATTTTGTGACAAAGCACATTGTATCTTCTATGCCTCAGAATCCTCCGACTGTTCTGTGGCACTACAGACAGTGTAACACTTTCAATTCACTCTTTGAAGACTTTAAAAAACATTGCTTGTCATAAAAGAAATGCTGGGATAACACATTAAAATGTATACCACAGAGGATAAACATCAATTCAGAAAACATGTAACATTCAGGGCTGGGGGAGTGGAGATGGACGTAAAGCCCCTTTGCCCAAGAGGAATCATGGTATTCATGACTCCTGCATGGTGGGAGCTGCCTTTTCAGTACGATTTCAACTTGGAAGTTTATCTTATTGCTCCCTCTCCACACTGAGGCCAGCATGGTTCAGAACAGAGGTTTCTGGAAAGTAAAGGCAATGGACTGCAGTAATTTCATGCTCAGGGTTGGGGTCCAGCCCCAGCTGAGGTCCAAGGGGAGTGGGTGGACGTGGGGCAGGATGCTGGAAGAACACTTAAGAGACAGCAGGTAAATGAGACATGGCTCTATTCAGCAGCTCCTTCACAGGGTCAGTGTTAGGTTTACACACTACACAAACAATAGTGGCTGAGAGCCAGGTGGTGAGATTCTCTATGTTGTGTCTACATGGCTATGATTATAGAAGACACAGGACTGTGTGCTTGTGCCCCAATCCTGCTGAGTCATCTAGGTGTTTACCTCAGCCTATGCCTGCTGCCCTATGTCTGCTTGGCTGCCGCCCAGCCATGTTCCTTACAAGTAAATAAAAACAGCACCACCAGCACAGAGTATTTTGAGGAACCTGGGCTATGGCAGCCCTTTTTAAATATAGCTAATGAATTCATTCCATTTAGCAAACGTTCACCAGGCACCTTCCCTGTGAGGGGCTTTGTTCTGGGTGCTCGGTGAGGGATGGGTCAGGGTAGTATGTATTGTAAGAAGGAGTATAAGTGTCTTTGAAGTTAAAGAGTAAACTTGGGATATGTATAGACACAAAATTGAGAATTATCATGCAATAGTTACAGGGGCCCTAAAGAAGCAGTAACTTCAATGTGTCCTGAAGTGACCAAGAACAGTTCATTCCTGTTCATTCAGTTAATAGATATGTTGAGTATAATAAAATTAGTTTCCATCCCCAGCCAACATTAGAATCACTTGGGCAGATTTTAAACTCAACGTCACCATTCTAGATCAAGTAAATCAGAATCTTGGTGGTGGAGTACATGTACTGGTATTGCGTTAAAGGCCCTCAGGTGATTTTAATGTATAGTCAAGGCTTGAGTACTATGGGCCTAGCATATTGACTCTCAAACCTGGATGTACATTAGAATCACCTGGAGAGCTTTAACAATGTACTAATCCTGGGTCCCAACACGTGCCAATTAAATCTGACTCATGAAGAGAAGGACTTAAGTATCAGGACTTAAAAATGTCCCCAGGTGATTCTAATGTTCAACTAACACTGTGAACCACTGACCAGTGCTAGGCACTCCCATTAGATACTTGTAAATGGTAGTGAACAAATCTGACATAATCCCTGTCCTCACAAAGTTTAACATTTAATGAGACAGGAAAAGAACAGGCTACAAACAAATAAATTATGAGAAGCTATGACAAGTGGGATGATGAAAACTAAAAGGTGGTGATCATTGAAAAATAATGATGGGGTATGAAGTGACAATGAACTTTAGAATGATCAGAGAGGTGACATTTAATCTAGGAATTGAAGGAAGACAAAGAGCTAGTCTTTGGAATAGGGGAAGAAAGGTGAGGAGATGGAATGGGAATAAATATTTCTAAGTAATTTGAACAGCGCATCCAAAGTGGGGTGAGACAGAGCTAGATATATTTGAGGAAGGCTTCTGTCTGGCAAGGAATAAGTGATATGACATGACATGACCAAGAGAAATTAGGCAGGAACCCCATCATGTACAACTTTGCAGATCATGTTAAAGAACTTGCATTTCACTTTAAGCTTAATGAGAATCTATTAAAAGTTTTTAAGCAGGGATGTGAGATGCTTCTATTTAGATTTTTAAAAGATCAGGTAAGAGAGGAGAAGGCCTGAGAGGAGACTGATGCAGTGGAGATAGGAAGGATACCTCCCATTGTATGTTAATTATATACAGAGGTCCCCTAAAATTGTTATTTAAGACAGGTATTTAATTTTCTTTTATATAATGAGCATTTCAGGGCTGAAATTCTGGCTTCTGCAGCTCCCACCTCTACCTTCCCTAAAGAGTGCCTACATCCTCAAAATAATATGATTACAAAACAGTTTGTGCAGTCCTAGTTGGTGTGCTTTTGCTCTGAGAGGGAAGAGAGAAGTAGATCAACGAGCCTCCCACAATCTAGCCACCTTTTGGAGATCTTTTTACTGGAGATCTTACTTACTTGCTGGAAGCCACACTCAGTTCTTCTGCTTACCTTCTATTTCTAAGGAATCTTGCTACCTCAATCTGCAAAAGTGGCTGAAAAACATGCCTTTTCATCTGAGTACATTGCCGCCCCCCAACCAAATCTAAGTTTTGTTGTAAAGAGGATGGAAAAATGATATTGGGTAGGCGCTACTGGATTTGAGATATAATAGGAAGTAAAATCTTCCTGAATTGGAATTATTGCTGAATTGAACCTTGCTGAATTGGAGTGGAGAATTGAGGAAAAGCAAGCAAACAAGATGGGAGCCACATGGGAGTGGAAAAGACCATGAAACATTAGGTTGAGAAATCAGAAGTCCACTGGGATAATGTGGAGTTTAAAATATCTGTGAGGCTTTGTTAGCAAGCATAGGGGTAATAATAATTGAAAAACCCCACAACAACCCTGAATCCAGAGAAATGGTATGGGCTGAAGACACACATTTGGAATTGATCAGCAGTTCCTAGCAGATTGCTAGGTGCAATCTCATTCCACCTACCACTTCAATTTGTGAAGTACAGGGCAAAAGGTATTTTTAGAAGTAACTGAAAGTGGTTGAAGACTGGTATTTGAAAACCACCAATAATTAAGGGTCGGGCAGATGAGATGGAGCCAGCATAGGAAACTGAAAAGAGGCCAGTGATTTAGACAGAAAACCAAGAAGGTAAATTCCAGCAGCCTAGGGCAGAGAGTATTTCAAGAAGTTTCGAGGTCACCTTGTTTAAAGTTTTTGAGAGGTTGAGAAAGTTGAAGACAAAGATGTATCTACTGGATTTGGCAAATGGGGTCACTGATGACCTTGAGTTTCAGCCAACAGATAGGGTGGAAGTCAACTTTAGTGAGTGGAAGAGTTAATGGAAGATGAGGCAGTGCACATAGCATGTGTAAGACTCCTCTTAAAAGATGCTTAATTTTGGATAGGAGCAGAATGATAGAGCAACTGCTGGAAAAAGGACTGGGATTTAAAGGGATTATGTGTGCGGTTTTTCAGTTGAAAAGTACTAAAGCATCTTTGTATACTCAGAGAAATCATCCAATAAAGAAGGAATGGTGATGAAGGAGGGATGAGGAAAATCAAAATGGCTGCATCTTCAAGAAGCCCAGAGGGGGTGGGAGCCAGGGCAGCCTGGATGGCTTAGCTTGAGATAGGAGCATCCTCATCCTTTGTCATGTAACCCACTATAGGAATGGCATTCTGGAGCTTAGGTTTAGTCATTCTCCATGACTGATCTTCATGTTTTCCTTTCCACCTCATTATGAATTTCAGTCTGAGACAATGATTGCACTTAATATCATGGTACATGTTGTGGGCAGACCAGGCTAGCAACATTTCCTGTAAAAGGTAAGGCTGTCCCACTCTGCAAGTATGCAAGGTATACATTTTTAAAACTTTTGCAATAGTACACATTGAATACAATATTATTCCTCTCTTCCCTTCCTTCCTCTCTCCTTCCTCCCACCCCTTTAAGATTTTTGTTACAGAACATATGTACACAGGTGCTTAGCTTGGCTGGAAACAGGACATTGTGTTTAAATCCTCATTTACTTTTAAAATTGGCATACGGCATAGTCCATTTTGCATTACTATAAAGGAATACCTGAGGCTGTGTAATTTATAAATAAAAGGATAATTTGGCTCTATATACTTCTATAGGCTGTACAAGAAGCATGGGTATCTTCTTCTGCTTCTGATGAGACCCTCAGGAAGCAAACAATCATGGTGGAAGGGGAAAGGGAGCTGGTGTGTCACATGGTCAGAGTGGGAGCAAGAGAGAGAGGAGGGTGCCAGACTCTTTTTAACATTGAGATCTTACAACAACGAATACAAAGTGAGAACTTACCATTACCATGAGGACTGTGCCAGGCCATTCATGAGGAATGGGGCCCCATGACCCAAATACCTCTTGCCAGGCCCCACCTCCAACATTGCAGATCAAGTTTCAACGTAAGATTTGGAGGTGACATACATTCAAACTATATTACCAACCATCCTGGTTTGCCCAGCACTGAAGGGTTTCCTGGGATACAGAACTTTCAGTGCTAAACCAGGCAAGTCCAGAGTAAACCTGAAATATTGGCCTCCCTAGGTATAGGTTACAAGTATCATGGTAGTTTAAAGATCTTTGGAACTTAAGGTAAATCTATTGAAACAAATTATTATTTCTTCTCACTACCCAATCAGGCTTAAAATAAAAGAATACCCTGGTAAAGGTAAAACGAGTATAATCCAACTAAATCAGAGTCTTTTGGAAATAGGTTAGCATTGCATAGAGCTCAAAAGCCCAGCTTTGGAGTCAGAAAAAACTGCTTTCAAATTCCTGGCACTGTTGCCTTATAAGCTTAGATACTCAATGAGTCTCTGAAAGCTTCAGTTTCCTCAGTTAATCTCAGTTCTGATAACTGTACCATGGTTGTGCAAGGTGTTAATCTTGTAACGTTTCTCTCAATCTAAAGCTATTTCAAAATAAAAGTTTTTAAAAATCTCTAATGGTAAACATAAAATCATAAAGTAACAACCAGTGTCATTTCGATCTCCTAAAATGTTAGAAGATTCTGGTGATATTTTATAATTACTGTATTTATGCTGAAGCTGTTAAAATGAGAGAGATGCAAGCATTGAAGCCTCAAAGTACAGGATAAAAATCAGCATCAGATGTGTGTGTATTTCTATTCAGTTCCACCTCAGAGTTGGGATTTATTAATTCTGTTGGGATTTATTAGTTCGGTACCACTAAAATGTACAGGTATCTGAAAACAGATAGTGAAGAGTTGCTTTGTAATATTTATCTCTGTTGAAGTTGAGCTTTCACAATGTGGTTTAGTTTCAGAGCCTAATGAATATAAACCATTTTCTTCTCTTCTTCCAAATACCTGAAAATATGGTGCACAAACCTCAGTAAACTTTGCCATTACATTATCTGGAGGTCACACATACTCAAGAAAATTGTTTTCACCTATCAATTTATATGAAGATTGATAAAGCAATGGGAAACATTAAAGTGAGGGTTTGTAAGAAATGCCCAAACTAGCCAAATAAATTATTTCAGTACCTATGTACTTGTTACCTTGCTATCACTTTTATTAAATAGTTGTATTTAATTTTAAAATTTTATTAAAATATTAAAAATTACAGAGTTCAACCATTTACTTAAAGTATTTTATTTTATAACATGAATCAGCACAAATATACAAGTTTCAGAAATAAGTCTCACTGCCATAGTGACCTGCCTATTTTATATTTGGGAAGTAATATCAGCTGATAAATAAGAGTACAAAAAATAAGCAAAAAAGAAAAGTGACTGATGAATGTTTGCATTTTTTCTCTCCAAAATAAATCTCTAGAACTCAAATGATTATTTTCCATTAGTATAAATACAGTACCAAAATATTTTTAGAAACATAAAAATAGAAGATTATAAGTGTTTAAATTTTCCTAAAATTCTGCAACCCTACAAATGGCATTTCCTTTTTATTTTTTTGACAAGCAAGTGCGTCTGTCTCAACAGTAAAAGGACCTAGACTTTTCCTGGTGATATTTTTCCCATGCTAACTGGCACTGAAAAAGTAAAATTGCTTAAGGTTAATCAGCCTAATCCGAAGGACAGGAAGTTTACTCCCCATTTCCCAACAGTTTCTCTTTAATTTGGAAGTAACACTGACAGGTGGCCTCAACACTCAGGGCATTACAGACCACCTTGAAAGTCTCAGCACTAGTAGCCTTTGAAGTCAGAATAATCAACAAGTCATTTGATATCGGATCACATGGAAGGGCCCCCAGAGAAGGCCATCTCTCAGGTAGACTGATTGTCTATCAAACAGGGCTAACTTGATACAGTTTGCTGAGCAAATTCATAGACTTTAATGGAACTATAAACTGGAGAGAAATGTCCATTACAAACTGATTTTCAGTGCTCTTTCTATTAAAATGTTAATATACTTTTTTAAAGACTAGATAAGCATCTAGAAAAAAGATTCATTAGAAGTAATGAAAGGAAGAAAGATTAGTTTGTATCTTATGGACAGATATCCCCCCCACCATTTTTGGTGAATGATTTATCAAATATTTTGGGTAAAAGGATATCTCAAGTCACATATAATGCAAAAAAAAAAAAAAAAAATCTTTTTTCTTTTTTTTTTTTTTTTTCCAGAATGAAGGAAGAAAATGGAGAAAAACATCTGCATTCTTGGGAAGGAATTGATGTTTTTCTTAGTACAAAGTTAAATTTTCTGGGCATTAAATGTTCTCTACTCTCTGAAAACGATTGTTAAGGCTCCATTTATCAAACCTGATTCCAGTTGCATTTATTGAGTTCTTAGTTTGGTTCTGCACTCATAAGCAGGTAAACACATGTTTTAATTTATGTAACTAATCTGTTCTATTCAAATGAGGAGTGGTTTATTCAAATAAGGAGTTACCTTGTATGCTCAGGAAAGGATCTAAGACCACGTACATGTATAGCTGAGACATTTATATTGTCAACATTCATATCAATTCAACATAATACAACAATTTCTAAGTCTCTCCTATGTTTCACACATGGAACCAAGTGCTATGAAGGGAATTCCATGGAGCAACGGCTTCCTGAATGGTATTTATAAATATCATGGGCATGCCTCCCCAAAGTGAATGATATATTCAACGTCTTCATATGGCCACAGGTTCCAGAAAATCACTGTTTCATGGTTTGCAGGAATGCCCTACCTTCCAGGATATGAAGATGTTCCCATAAGCAAGGACAGCTCCTGTGGTGCACTGGAAGAAAACACTGCTGCTGTTAACCTGTTCTTTATCCACCATAGTCTTCTATCTTCTTCAGAAGCTCAAGTGTAATGAAGAAAGAGAGGGAAAATGAAAGGCGTAGGAACAATAAATATTTTAATATAAACTGGTAGCCATGGGAACTTTTCAGAAGAACTGAAGAATCACCTCTGTATGTTGGCTAGAATTGCAGTCCATTTACCTTATCACAGGTGAATATGTGCCACCTGATAGTTGCTGGGCAGCACTAAGGCAGAGTTAAACCTACTAGAGCAATTCGAATTGGACCTCGAATTCCAGTTCCAGAATTGGAACTCTAATTCCAGTTCCACTTCCAGAATTGGAACCCCAGTTCCAGGTCCAGTTCCAGAATTAGAACTCCAGTTCCAGGTCCAGTTTCAAAATAGGAACTCCAGTTCCAGGTCCAGTTCCAGAAATGAAACTCCAGGTCCAGTTCCAGAACTGGAACTCCAGGTCCAGGAGCATCTCCAGAACAGGAACTCCAGGTCCAGGTCCAGTTCCAGAATGGGAACTCCAGGTCCAGGTCCAGTTACAGAACGGGAATTCCATGTCCAGGTCCAGTTACAGAACGGGAACTCCAGTTCCAGGTCCAGTTCAATAACAAGAAGCCCAGTTCCAGGTCCAGTTCCAGAACGGGAACTCCAGCTCCAGGTCCAGTTCCAGAACTGAAAATCAAAAGCGAGTACCAGTTCCAGAATGGGAACTCGAGTTCCAGGTCCAATTCCAGAATTAGAACTCCAGTTCCAGTTCCAGGTCCAGAGTTGGAACTCCAGTTCCTTTTCCAGGTCCAGAATTGGAACTCCAGTTCCAGGTACAGTTCCAGAATTGGAACTCCAGTTCCTGTTCCAGTTCCAGAATTGGAGCTCCAGTTCCTGTTCCATTTCCAGAATTGAAACTCCAGTTCCTGTTCCAGTTCGAGGATTGGAACTCCAGTTCCTGTTCCAGGTCCAGCGTTGGAACCCCAGTTTCTGTTCCAAGTTCAGGGTTGGATATCCAGTTCCTGTTCCAGTTTCAGAGTTTGAACTCTGGTCCCTGTTCCAGTTACAGAATTGGAACTCAAGTTCCTGTTCCAGTTTCAGAATTAGAACTCCACTTCCGGTTCCAGTTTCAGAATTGGAACTCCTGTTCCAGGGAAAGTTCCAGATTTGGAGCTTTAGTTCCAGTGCCAGTTCCAGAATTGGAACTCCAGTTCCTTTTCCGTTTCCAGAATTGGAACTCCAGTCTGTTCCAGGTCCAGAATTGGAACCCTACTTCCTGTTTCAGTTCCAGAATTGGAATTCCAGTTCTTGTTCAAGTTCCAGAATTGGAACTCTACTTTCTGTTCTGATTCTAAAATTGAAACAGCAGTTCCTGTTCCAGTTCCAGAATGGGAACTCCAGTTCCTGTTCCAGTTCCAGAATGAAAACTCCAATTCCAGTTCCAGACTTGGAACACCAGTTCCAGTGCCAGTTTCAGAATTGAAACTAGTTCCTGTTCCAGTTCCAGAATTGAAATTCCAGTCCCTGATCCAGTTCCAGAATTGGAACTCCAGTTCCATTTCCAGTTCCAGAATTGGAACTCCAGTTCCTGTTCCAGTTACAGAATTGGAACTCCAGTTCCTGTTCCAGATTCAGAATTGAAACTCCATTTCCAGGTCCAGGTCAAGAATTGGAACTCAAGTTCCAGTTCCAGTACCTGGAACTGGATTTCAGGTACACTTCCAGAATTGGATCTCCAGTTCTAGTGTCAGTTCCCCAATTGGAACTCCAATTCCAGTGCCGGGTCCAGAATTGGAACTCGAGTTCCAGACCAGATCCAGAATTGAACTCCAGTTCCAAGTCCAGTCCAAGAATTGGAACTTCAGTTCCAGGTCTCGTTCAAAAACCGTAGCTCCAGTTCCAGACCCAGTTCCAGAACTGGAACTCCAGTTCCAGGTACAGTTCAAGAATTGGAACTCCATTTCTTCTTCCATTTCCAGAATTGGAACTCCTGTTTCAGTTCCAGTTCCAGAATTGGATCTCCAGTCTTTTCCAGTTCCAGAATTGGAACTCC